>NC_074696.1:9826525-9844025 GCF_029448725.1 Salvelinus fontinalis
AAGGGAGAGAGCAAAAATTGAGAGAGATAGAGAGACAGAAAGAGAAAGAGAGAGAGAGAGAGAGAGATATGTATATAAAGATAGAGCGGGGGAGAGGGAGAGAGAGAGAGAGAGAGAGAGAGAGTCAGAGAGCGGGAGCTAGAGCGAGAGAGAGAGACAGATGTCTATCAGGCTTCTATCTCTCCTTCAGTGATCTGATAGCATTACAGGGCAGCAGTGGTAGCTAACCACAAACACACAGCTCCCATTTCCAGCCATGGATATGTTGGAAATACACTGTAGTATAAAATGGCAATTGGCACTAAAAATATAACAGAGCTTTAAGATTTGTGTGACACTGGAGTGGTGGGATGGGAATGTGGTTGTGTCTCTGCCATACAGCTCCTGTAGTTCACTTGTTTGATATAATTCTATGGTCTCTGCATGCTTCACTGTGCTTCAGTGTTCCGGGAATGTGTGAAGCTGTAAACGTGATGGTTTAGCTTGGGGCCACTAACTTGCAGTGGTATAAAGTGTGACCCAAATTACACACTAATCCCTACATAGCGCACTATGGATCCTGGTCTAAAGTAGTGTACGATATAGGGAATAGGGCTACGGTCTAAAGTAGTGTACGATATAGGGAACAGGGCTCTGGTCTAAAGTAGTGTACTATATAGGGAATAGGGCTCTGGTCTAAAGTAGTGTACTATATAGGGAATAGGGCTCTGGTCTAAAGTAGTGTACAATATAGGGAATAGGGCTCTGGTCTAAAGTAGTGTACTATATAGGGAATAGGGCTCTGGTCAAAAGTAGTGTACGATATAGGGAATAGGGCTCTGGTCTAAAGAAGTGCACTATATAGGGAATAGGGCTCTGGTCTAAAGTAGTGTACTATATAGGGAATAGGGCTCTGGTCTAAAGTAGTGTACTATATAGGGAATAGGGCTCTGGTCTAAAGTAGTGTTCTACATAGGGAATAGGGCTCTGGTCTAAAGTAGTGTACTATGTAGGGAATAGGGCTCTGGTCTAAAGTAGTGTACTATATAGGGAATAGGGCTCTGGTCTAAAGTAGTGTACTATATAGGGAATAGGACTCTGGTCTAAGGTAGTGTACTATGTAGGGAATAGGGTGGCATTTGGGACACCCTTGGTTCAGAGCTTGGTGTGTTTGTATCACATGTTATTCAGTAGATCAGGGTAGCGTTGCAAACCTAACCATAGGATCTCATTTTATGCTATATGGGATCAGATCAACTGTAGTCCTTCCTGTGGAATCAGATACACTGTAGTCCTTCCTGTGGAATCAGATCAACTGTAGTCCTTCCTATGGGGTTGATCAACTGTAATCCTTCCTGTGGAATCAGATCAACTGTAGTCCTTCCTATGGAATCAGATCGCCTGTAGTCCTTCCTATGGAATCAGATCATCTGTAGTCCTTCCTGTGGGGTTGATCAACTGTAGTCCTTCCTGTGGGGTTGATCAACTGTAGTCCTTCCTATGGAATCAGATCACCTGTAGTCTTTCCTGTGGGGTTGATCAACTGTAGTCCTTCCTATGGAATCAGATCAACTGTAGTCCTTCCTATGGAATCAGATCAACTGTAGTCCTTCCTAT
Source organism: Salvelinus fontinalis (assembly GCF_029448725.1). Classification (NCBI taxonomy): domain Eukaryota; kingdom Metazoa; phylum Chordata; class Actinopteri; order Salmoniformes; family Salmonidae; genus Salvelinus; species Salvelinus fontinalis. The sequence continues at coordinate 9,828,122 of NC_074696.1, forward strand.
GGAATCAGATCATCTGTAGTCCTTCCTGTGGGGTTGATCAACTGTAGTCCTTCCTGTGGGGTTGATCAACTGTAGTCCTTCCTATGGAATCAGATCACCTGTAGTCCTTCCTGTGGGGTTGATCAACTGTAGTCCTTCCTATGGAATCAGATCAACTGTAGTCCTTCCTATGGAATCAGATCAACTGTAGTCCTTCCTATGGAATCAGATCAACTGTAGTTCTTCCTATGGAATCAGATCAACTGTAGTTCTTCCTATGGAATCAGATCAACTGTAGTCCTTCCTATGGAATGAGATCAACTGTAGTCTTTCCTATGGAATCAGATCAACTGTAGTCCTTCCTGTGGGGTTGCTCAACTGTAGTCCTTCCTATGGAATCAGATCAACTGTAGTCCTTCCTATGGAATCAGATCAACTGTAGTCCTTCCTATGGAATCAGATCAACTGTAATCCTTCCTATGGGGTTGATCAACTGTAGTCCTTCCTATGGAATCAGATCAACTGTAGTCCTTCCTGTAGGGTTGATCAACTGTAGTCCTTCCTGTGGATTCAGATCAACTGTAGTCCTTCCTATGGAATTAGATCAACTGTAGTCCTTCCTATGGGGTTGATCAACTGTAGTCCTTCCTATGGAATTAGATCAACTGTAGTCCTTCCTGTGGAATCAGATCAACTGTAGTCCTTCCTGTGGAATCAGATCAACTGTAGTCCTTCCTGTGGGGTTGATCAACTGTAGTCCTTCCTATGGAATCAGATCAACTGTAGTCCTTCCTATGGAATTAGATCAACTGTAGTCCTTCCTGTGGAATCAGATACACTGTAGTCCTTCCTGTGGAATCAGATACACTGTAGTCCTTCCTGTGGAATCAGATCAACTGTAGTCCTTCCTGTGGAATCAGATCAACTGTAGTCCTTCCTATGGGGTTGATCAACTGTAGTCCTCCTATGGAATCAGATCAACTGTAGTCCTTCCTATGGAATCAGATCAACTGTAGTCCTTCCAATGGAATCAGATCAACTGTAGTCCTTCCTATGGAATCAGATCAACTGTAGTCCTTCCTATGGAATCAGATCAACTGTAGTCCTTCCAATGGAATCAGATCAACTGTAGTCCTTCCTATGGAATGAGATCAACTGTAGTCTTTCCTATGGAATCAGATCAACTGTAGTCCTTCCTGTGGGGTTGCTCAACTGTAGTCCTTCCTATGGAATCAGATCAACTGTAGTCCTTCCTATGGGGTTGATCAACTGTAGTCCTTCCTATGGAATCAGATCAACTGTAGTCCTTCCTATGGAATCAGATCAACTGTAATCCTTCCTATGGGGTTGATCAACTGTAGTCCTTCCTATGGAATCAGATCAACTGTAGTCCTTCCTGTAGGGTTGATCAACTGTAGTCCTTCCTGTGGATTCAGATCAACTGTAGTCCTTCCTATGGAATTAGATCAACTGTAGTCCTTCCTATGGGGTTGATCAACTGTAGTCCTTCCTATGGAATTAGATCAACTGTAGTCCTTCCTGTGGAATCAGATCAACTGTAGTCCTTCCTGTGGAATCAGATCAACTGTAGTCCTTCCTATGGGGTTGATCAACTGTAGTCCTTCCTATGGGGTTGATCAACTGTAGTCCTTCCTATGGAATCAGATCAACTGTAGTCCTTCCTATGGAATCAGATCAACTGTAGTCCTTCCTATGGAATCAGATCAACTGTAGTCCTTCCTATGGGGTTGATCAACTGTAGTCCTTCCTATGGAATCAGATCAACTGTAGTCCTTCCTATGGAATCAGATCAACTGTAGTCCTTCCTATGGAATCAGATCAACTGTAGTCCTTCCTATGGAATCAGATCAACTGTAGTCCTTCCTATGGGGTTGATCAACTGTAGTCCTTCCTGTGGAATCAGATCAACTGTAGTCCTTCCTGTGGAATCAGATCAACTGTAGTCCTTCCTATGGGGTTGATCAACTGTAGTCCTTCCTATGGAATCAGATCAACTGTAGACCTTCCTATGGAATCAGATCAACTGTAGTCCTTCCTATGGAATCAGATCAACTGTAGTTCTTCCTATGGAATCAGATCAACTGTAGTCCTTCCTATGGAATCAGATCAACTGTAGTCTTTCCTATGGAATCAGATCAACTGTAGTCCTTCCTGTGGGGTTGATCAACTGTAGTCCTTCCTATGGAATCAAATCAACTGTAGTCCTTCCTATGGAATCAGATCAACTGTAGTCCTTCCTATGGAATCAGATCATCTGTAGTCCTTCCTGTGGGGTTGATCAACTGTAGTCCTTCCTGTGGGGTTGATCAACTGTAGTCCTTCCTATGGAATCAGATCACCTGTAGTCCTTCCTGTGGGGTTGATCAACTGTAGTCCTTCCTATGGAATCAGATCAACTGTAGTCCTTCCTATGGAATCAGATCAACTGTAGTCCTTCCTATGGAATCAGATCATCTGTAGTCCTTCCTGTGGGGTTGATCAACTGTAGTCCTTCCTGTGGGGTTGATCAACTGTAGTCCTTCCTATGGAATCAGATCACCTGTAGTCCTTCCTGTGGGGTTGATCAACTGTAGTCCTTCCTATGGAATCAGATCAACTGTAGTCCTTCCTATGGAATCAGATCATCTGTAGTCCTTCCTGTGGGGTTGATCAACTGTAGTCCTTCCTATGGAATCAGATCAACTGTAGTCCTTCCTATGGAATCAGATCAACTGTAGTTCTTCCTATGGAATCAGATCATCTGTAGTCCTTCCTGTGGGGAATTTGGGACATCCTTTGTTCAGAGCTTGTGTGTTTGTATCACATGTTATTCAGTAGATCATGGTAGCATTGCAAACGTAACCATAGGCTCTAATTTTATGCTATATGGGATCAGATCAACTGTAGTCCTTCCTGTGGAATCAGATCAACTGTAGTCCTTCCTGTGGAATCAGATCAACTGTAGTCCTTCCTGTGGAATCAGATCAACTGTAGTCCTTCCTGTGGGGTTGATCAACTGTAGTCCTTCCTATGGAATCAGATCAACTGTAGTCCTTCCTATGGAATTAGATCAACTGTAGTCCTTCCTGTGGAATCAGATACACTGTAGTCCTTCCTGTGGAATCAGATACACTGTAGTCCTTCCTGTGGAATCAGATCAACTGTAGTCCTTCCTGTGGAATCAGATCAACTGTAGTCCTTCCTATGGGGTTGATCAACTGTAGTCCTCCTATGGAATCAGATCAACTGTAGTCCTTCCTATGGAATCAGATCAACTGTAGTCCTTCCAATGGAATCAGATCAACTGTAGTCCTTCCTATGGAATCAGATCAACTGTAGTCCTTCCTATGGAATGAGATCAACTGTAGTCTTTCCTATGGAATCAGATCAACTGTAGTCCTTCCTGTGGGGTTGCTCAACTGTAGTCCTTCCTATGGAATCAGATCAACTGTAGTCCTTCCTATGGGGTTGATCAACTGTAGTCCTTCCTATGGAATCAGATCAACTGTAGTCCTTCCTATGGAATCAGATCAACTGTAATCCTTCCTATGGGGTTGATCAACTGTAGTCCTTCCTATGGAATCAGATCAACTGTAGTCCTTCCTGTAGGGTTGATCAACTGTAGTCCTTCCTGTGGATTCAGATCAACTGTAGTCCTTCCTATGGAATTAGATCAACTGTAGTCCTTCCTATGGGGTTGATCAACTGTAGTCCTTCCTATGGAATTAGATCAACTGTAGTCCTTCCTGTGGAATCAGATCAACTGTAGTCCTTCCTGTGGAATCAGATCAACTGTAGTCCTTCCTATGGGGTTGATCAACTGTAGTCCTTCCTATGGGGTTGATCAACTGTAGTCCTTCCTATGGAATCAGATCAACTGTAGTCCTTCCTATGGAATCAGATCAACTGTAGTCCTTCCTATGGAATCAGATCAACTGTAGTCCTTCCTATGGGGTTGATCAACTGTAGTCCTTCCTATGGAATCAGATCAACTGTAGTCCTTCCTATGGAATCAGATCAACTGTAGTCCTTCCTATGGAATCAGATCAACTGTAGTCCTTCCTATGGAATCAGATCAACTGTAGTCCTTCCTATGGGGTTGATCAACTGTAGTCCTTCCTGTGGAATCAGATCAACTGTAGTCCTTCCTGTGGAATCAGATCAACTGTAGTCCTTCCTATGGGGTTGATCAACTGTAGTCCTTCCTATGGAATCAGATCAACTGTAGACCTTCCTATGGAATCAGATCAACTGTAGTCCTTCCTATGGAATCAGATCAACTGTAGTTCTTCCTATGGAATCAGATCAACTGTAGTCCTTCCTATGGAATCAGATCAACTGTAGTCTTTCCTATGGAATCAGATCAACTGTAGTCCTTCCTGTGGGGTTGATCAACTGTAGTCCTTCCTATGGAATCAAATCAACTGTAGTCCTTCCTATGGAATCAGATCAACTGTAGTCCTTCCTATGGAATCAGATCATCTGTAGTCCTTCCTGTGGGGTTGATCAACTGTAGTCCTTCCTGTGGGGTTGATCAACTGTAGTCCTTCCTATGGAATCAGATCACCTGTAGTCCTTCCTGTGGGGTTGATCAACTGTAGTCCTTCCTATGGAATCAGATCAACTGTAGTCCTTCCTATGGAATCAGATCAACTGTAGTCCTTCCTATGGAATCAGATCATCTGTAGTCCTTCCTGTGGGGTTGATCAACTGTAGTCCTTCCTGTGGGGTTGATCAACTGTAGTCCTTCCTATGGAATCAGATCACCTGTAGTCCTTCCTGTGGGGTTGATCAACTGTAGTCCTTCCTATGGAATCAGATCAACTGTAGTCCTTCCTATGGAATCAGATCATCTGTAGTCCTTCCTGTGGGGTTGATCAACTGTAGTCCTTCCTATGGAATCAGATCAACTGTAGTCCTTCCTATGGAATCAGATCAACTGTAGTTCTTCCTATGGAATCAGATCATCTGTAGTCCTTCCTGTGGGGAATTTGGGACATCCTTTGTTCAGAGCTTGTGTGTTTGTATCACATGTTATTCAGTAGATCATGGTAGCATTGCAAACGTAACCATAGGCTCTAATTTTATGCTATATGGGATCAGATCAACTGTAGTCCTTCCTGTGGAATCAGATCAACTGTAGTCCTTCCTGTGGAATCAGATCAACTGTAGTCCTTCCTATGGGGTTGATCAACTGTAGTCCTTCCTATGGAATCAGATCAACTGTAGTCCTTCCTATGGAATCAGATCAACTGTAGTCCTTCCTATGGAATCAGATCAACTGTAGTCCTTCCTATGGGGTTGATCAACTGTAGTCCTTCCTGTGGAATCAGATCAACAGTAGTCCTTGATGTGGAATCAGATCAACTGTAGTCCTTCCTATGGGGTTGATCAACTGTAGTCCTTCCTATGGAATCAGATCAACTGTAGTCCTTCCTATGGAATCAGATCAACTGTAGTCCTTCCTGTGGGGTTGATCAACTGTAGTCCTTCCTGTGGGGTTGATCAACTGTAGTCCTTCCTATGGAATCAGATCAACTGTAGTCCTTCCTATGGAATCAGATCAACTGTAGTCCTTCCTATGGAATCAGATCAACTGTAGTCCTTCCTGTGGGGTTGATCAACTGTAGTCCTTCCTGTGGGGTTGATCAACTGTAGTCCTTCCTATGGAATCAGATCAACTGTAGTCCTTTCTATGGAATCAGATCAACTGTAGTTCTTCCTATGGAATCAGATCAACTGTAGTTCTTCCTATGGAATCAGATCAACTGTAGTCCTTCCTATGGAATGAGATCAACTGTAGTCTTTCCAATGGAATCAGATCAACTGTAGTCCTTCCTGTGGGGTTGCTCAACTGTAGTCCTTCCTATGGAATCAGATCAACTGTAGTCCTTCCTATGGAATCAGATCAACTGTAGTCCTTCCTATGGAATCAGATCAACTGTAATCCTTCCTATGGGGTTGATCAACTGTAGTCCTTCCTATGGAATCAGATCAACTGTAGTCCTTCCTGTAGGGTTGATCAACTGTAGTCCTTCCTGTGGATTCAGATCAACTGTAGTCCTTCCTATGGAATTAGATCAATTGTAGTCCTTCCTATGGGGTTGATCAACTGTAGTCCTTCCTATGGAATTAGATCAACTGTAGTCCTTCCTGTGGAATCAGATCAACTGTAGTCCTTCCTGTGGAATCAGATCAACTGTAGTCCTTCCTATGGGGTTGATCAACTGTAGTCCTTCCTGTGGGTTTGATTAACTGTAGTCCTTTCTATGGAATCAGATCAACTGTAGTCCTTCCTATGGAATCAGATCAACTGTAGTCCTTCCTATGGGGTTGATCAACTGTAGTCCTTCCTATGGAATCAGATCAACTGTAGTCCTTCCTATGGAATCAGATCAACTGTAGTCCTTCCTATGGGGTTGATCAACTGTAGTCCTTCCTATGGAATCAGATTAACTGTAGTCCTTCCTGTGGGGCAGATCAACTGTAGTCCTTCCTGTGGAATCAGATCAACTGTAGTCCTTCCTGTGGGGTTGATCAACTGTAGTCCTTCCTATGGAATCAGATCAACTGTAGTCCTTCCTATGGAATTAGATCAACTGTAGTCCTTCCTGTGGAATCAGATACACTGTAGTCCTTCCTGTGGAATCAGATACACTGTAGTCCTTCCTGTGGAATCAGATCAACTGTAGTCCTTCCTGTGGAATCAGATCAACTGTAGTCCTTCCTATGGGGTTGATCAACTGTAGTCCTCCTATGGAATCAGATCAACTGTAGTCCTTCCTATGGAATCAGATCAACTGTAGTCCTTCCAATGGAATCAGATCAACTGTAGTCCTTCCTATGGAATCAGATCAACTGTAGTCCTTCCTATGGAATGAGATCAACTGTAGTCTTTCCTATGGAATCAGATCAACTGTAGTCCTTCCTGTGGGGTTGCTCAACTGTAGTCCTTCCTATGGAATCAGATCAACTGTAGTCCTTCCTATGGGGTTGATCAACTGTAGTCCTTCCTATGGAATCAGATCAACTGTAGTCCTTCCTATGGAATCAGATCAACTGTAATCCTTCCTATGGGGTTGATCAACTGTAGTCCTTCCTATGGAATCAGATCAACTGTAGTCCTTCCTGTAGGGTTGATCAACTGTAGTCCTTCCTGTGGATTCAGATCAACTGTAGTCCTTCCTATGGAATTAGATCAACTGTAGTCCTTCCTATGGGGTTGATCAACTGTAGTCCTTCCTATGGAATTAGATCAACTGTAGTCCTTCCTTTGGAAACAGATCAACTGTAGTCCTTCCTGTGGAATCAGATCAACTGTAGTCCTTCCTATGGGGTTGATCAACTGTAGTCCTTCCTATGGGGTTGATCAACTGTAGTCCTTCCTATGGAATCAGATCAACTGTAGTCCTTCCTATGGAATCAGATAAACTGTAGTCCTTCCTATGGAATCAGATCAACTGTAGTCCTTCCTATGGGGTTGATCAACTGTAGTCCTTCCTATGGAATCAGATCAACTGTAGTCCTTCCTATGGAATCAGATCAACTGTAGTCCTTCCTATGGAATCAGATCAACTGTAGTCCTTCCTATGGAATCAGATCAACTGTAGTCCTTCCTATGGGGTTGATCAACTGTAGTCCTTCCTGTGGAATCAGATCAACTGTAGTCCTTCCTGTGGAATCAGATCAACTGTAGTCCTTCCTATGGGGTTGATCAACTGTAGTCCTTCCTATGGAATCAGATCAACTGTAGTCCTTCCTATGGGGTTGATCAACTGTAGTCCTTCCTATGGAATCAGATCAACTGTAGTCCTTCCTATGGAATCAGATCAACTGTAGTCCTTCCTATGGAATCAGATCAACTGTAGTCCTTCCTATGGAATCAGATCAACTGTAGTTCTTCCTATGGAATCAGATCAACTGTAGTCCTTCCTATGGAATCAGATCAACTGTAGTCTTTCCTATGGAATCAGATCAACTGTAGTCCTTCCTGTGGGGTTGATCAACTGTAGTCCTTCCTATGGTATCAGATCAACTGTAGTCCTTCCTATGGAATCAGATCAACTGTAGTCCTTCCTATGGAATCAGATCAACTGTAGTCCTTCCTATGGGGTTGATCAACTGTAGTCCTTCCTATGGAATCAGATCAACTGTAGTCCTTCCTGTGGGGCAGATCAACTGTAGTCCTTCCTGTGGAATCAGATCAACTGTAGTCCTTCCTGTGGGGTTGATCAACTGTAGTCCTTCCTATGGAATCAGATCAACTGTAGTCCTTCCTATGGAATTAGATCAACTGTAGTCCTTCCTGTGGAATCAGATACACTGTAGTCCTTCCTGTGGAATCAGATACACTGTAGTCCTTCCTGTGGAATCAGATCAACTGTAGTCCTTCCTGTGGAATCAGATCAACTGTAGTCCTTCCTATGGGGTTGATCAACTGTAGTCCTCCTATGGAATCAGATCAACTGTAGTCCTTCCTTTGGAATCAGATCAACTGTAGTCCTTCCAATGGAATCAGATCAACTGTAGTCCTTCCTATGGAATCAGATCAACTGTAGTCCTTCCTATGGAATGAGATCAACTGTAGTCTTTCCTATGGAATCAGATCAACTGTAGTCGATCCTGTGGGGTTGCTCAACTGTAGTCCTTCCTATGGAATCAGATCAACTGTAGTCCTTCCTATGGGGTTGATCAACTGTAGTCCTTCCTATGGGGTTGATCAACTGTAGTCCTTCCTGTGGAATCAGATCAACTGTAGTCCTTCCTGTGGAATCAGATCAACTGTAGTCCTTCCTATGGGGTTGATCAACTGTAATCCTTCCTATGGAATCAGATCAACTGTAGTCCTTCCTATGGAATCAGATCAACTGTAGTCCTTCCTATGGAATCAGATCAACTGTAGTCCTTCCTATGGGGTTGATCAACTGTAGTCCTTCCTATGGAATCAGATTAACTGTAGTCCTTCCTGTGGGGCAGATCAACTGTAGTCCTTCCTGTGGAATCAGATCAACTGTAGTCCTTCCTGTGGGGTTGATCAACTGTAATCCTTCCTATGGAATCAGATCAACTGTAGTCCTTCCTATGGAATTAGATCAACTGTAGTCCTTCCTGTGGAATCAGATACACTGTAGTCCTTCCTGTGGAATCAGATACACTGTAGTCCTTCCTGTGGAATCAGATCAACTGTAGTCCTTCCTGTGGAATCAGATCAACTGTAGTCCTTCCTATGGGGTTGATCAACTGTAGTCCTCCTATGGAATCAGATCAACTGTAGTCCTTCCTATGGAATCAGATCAACTGTAGTCCTTCCAATGGAATCAGATCAACTGTAGTCCTTCCTATGGAATCAGATCAACTGTAGTCCTTCCTATGGAATGAGATCAACTGTCGTCTTTCCTATGGAATCAGATCAACTGTAGTCGATCCTGTGGGGTTGCTCAACTGTAGTCCTTCCAATGGAATCAGATCAACTGTAGTCCTTCCTATGGGGTTGATCAACTGTAGTCCTTCCTATGGAATCAGATCAACTGTAGTCCTTCCTATGGAATCAGATCAACTGTAATCCTTCCTATGGGGTTGATCAACTGTAGTCCTTCCTATGGAATCAGATCAACTGTAGTCCTTCCTGTAGGGTTGATCAACTGTAGTCCTTCCTGTGGATTCAGATCAACTGTAGTCCTTCCTATGGAATTAGATCAACTGTAGTCCTTCCTATGGGGTTGATCAACTGTAGTCCTTCCTATGGAATTAGATCAACTGTAGTCCTTCCTGTGGAATCAGATCAACTGTAGTCCTTCCTGTGGAATCAGATCAACTGTAGTCCTTCCTATGGGGTTGATCAACTGTAGTCCTTCCTATGGGGTTGATCAACTGTAGTCCTTCCTATGGAATCAGATCAACTGTAGTCCTTACTATGGAATCAGATCAACTGTAGTACTTCCTATGGAATCAGATCAACTGTAGTCCTTCCTATGGGTTTGATCAACTGTAGTCCTTCCTATGGAATCAGATCAACTGTAGTCCTTCCTATGGAATCAGATCAACTGTAGTCCTTCCTATGGAATCAGATCAACTGTAGTCCTTCCTATGGAATCAGATCAACTGTAGTCCTTCCTGTGGGGTTGATCAACTGTAGTCCTTCCTATGGGGTTGATCAACTGTAGTCCTTCCTATGGAATCAGATCAACTGTAGTCCTTCCTATGGGGTTGATCAACTGTAGTCCTTCCTATGGAATCAGATCAACTGTAGTCCTTCCTATGGAATCAGATCAACTGTAGTCCTTCCTATGGAATCAGATCAACTGTAGTTCTTCCTATGGAATCAGATCAACTGTAGTCCTTCCTATGGAATCAGATCAACTGTAGTCTTTCCTATGGAATCAGATCAACTGTAGTCCTTCCTGTGGGGTTGATCAACTGTAGTCCTTCCTATGGAATCAGATCAACTGTAGTCCTTCCTATGGAATCAGATCAACTGTAGTCCTTCCTATGGAATCAGATCAACTGTAGTCCTTCCTATGGGGTTGATCAACTGTAGTCCTTCCTGTGAAATCAGATCAACTGTAGTCCTTCCTATGGGGTTGATCAACTGTAGTCCTTCCTATGGAATCAGATCAACTGTAGTCCTTCCTATGGAATCATATCAACTGTAGTCCTTCCTATGGAATCAGATCAACTGTAGTCCTTCCTATGGAATCAGATCAACTGTAGTCTTTCCTATGGAATCAGATCAACTGTAGTCCTTCCTGTGGGGTTGATCAACTGTAGTCCTTCCTGTGGGGTTGATCAACTGTAGTCCTTCCTATGGAATCAGATCAACTGTAGTCCTTCCTATGGGGTTGATCAACTGTAGTCCTTCCTATGGAATCAGATCAACTGTAGTCTTTCCTATGGAATCAGATCAACTGTAGTCCTTCCTATGGATTCAGATCAACTGTAGTCCTTCCTATGGAATCAGATACACTGTAGTCCTTCCTGTGGAATCAGATACACTGTAGTCCTTCCTGTGGAATCAGATCAACTGTAGTCCTTCCTATGGAATCAGATACACTGTAGTCCTTCCTGTGGAATCAGATACACTGTAGTCCTTCCTGTGGATTCAGATCAACGGTAGTCCTTCCTATGGATTCAGATCAACTGTAGTCCTTCCTGTGGAATCAGATCAACTTTAGTCCTTCCTATGGGGTTGATCAACTGTAGTCCTTCCTATGGAATCAGATCAACTGTAGTCCTTCCTATGGAATCCGATCAACTGTAGTCCTTCCTATGGATTCAGATCAACTGTAGTCCTTCCTGTGGAATCAGATCAACTGTAGTCCTTCCTATGGAATCAGATCAACTGTAGTCCTTCCTGTGGGGTTGATCAACTGTAGAACTTCCTGTGGGGTTGATCAACTGTAGTCCTTTCTATGGAATCAGATCAACTGTAGTCCTTCCTATGGATTCAGATCAACTGTAGTCCTTCCTATGGGGTTGATCAACTGTAGTCCTTCCTATGGAATCAGATCAACTGTAGTCCTTCCTATGGAATCAGATCAACTGTAGTCCTTCCTATGGGGTTGATCAACTGTAGTCCTTCCTATGGAATAAAATCAACTGTAGGCCTTCCTATGGAATCAGATCAACTGTAGTCCTTCCTATGGAATCAGATCAACTGTAGTCCTTCCTGTGGGTCAGATCAACTGTAGTCCTTCCTGTGGGGTTGATCAACTGTAGTCCTTCCTATGGGGTTGATCAACTGTAGTCCTTCCTGTGGAATCAGATCAACTGTAGTCCTTCCTATGGGGTTGATCAACTGTAGTCCTTCCTATGGAATCAGATCAACTGTAGTCCTTCCTGTGGGGTTGATCAACTGTAGTCCTTCCTATGGAATCATATCAACTGTAGTCCTTCCTGTGGGGTTGATCAACTGTAGTCCTTCCTGTGGGGTTGATCAACTGTAGTCCTTCCTCTGGAATCAGATCAACTGTAGTTCTTCCTGTGGGGTTGATCAACTGTAGTCCTTCCTGTGGGGTTGATCAACTGTAGTCCTTCCTCTGGAATCAGATCAATTGTAGTCCTTCCTATGGAATCAGATCAACTGTAGTCCTTCCTATGGAATCAGATCAACTGCAGTCCTTCCTATGGAATCAGATCAACTGTAGCCCTTCCTGTGGGTCAGATCAACTGTAGTCCTTCCTGTGGGGTTGATCAACTGTAGTCCTTCCTGTGTGGTTGATACACTGTAGTCCTTCCTATGGAATCAGATCAACTGTAGTCCTTCCTGTGGGGTTGATCAACTGTAGTCCTTCCTGTGGGGTTGATACACTGTAGTCCTTCCTATGGAATCAGATCAACTGTAGTCCTTCCTGTGGGGTTGATCAACTGTTGTCCTTCCTGTGGGGTTGATCAACTGTTGTCCTTCCTGTGGGGTTGATACACTGTAGTCCTTCCTATGGAATCAGATCAACTGTAGTCCTTCCTGTGGGGTTGATCAACTGTAGTCCTTCCTGTGGAATCAGATCATCTGTAGTCCTTCCTATGGAATCAGATCATCTGTAGTCCTTCCTGTGGGGCATTTGGGATATCCTTGGTTCAGAGCTTGGTGTGTTTGTATCACATGTTATTCAGTAGATCAGGGTAGCGTTGCAAACCTAACCATAGGATCTAATTTTATGCTATATGGGATCAGATACACTGTAGTCCTTCCTGTGGAATCAGATCAACTGTAGTCCTTCCTATGGAATCAGATCAACTGTAGTCCTTCCTGTGGAATCAGATCAACTGTAGTCCTTCCTATGGAATCAGATCAACTGTAGTCCTTCCTGTGGGGTTGATCAACTGTAGACCTTCCTATGGAATCAGATCAACTGTAGTCCTTCCTGTGGGGTTGATCAACTGTAGTCCTTACTATGGAATCAGATCAACTGTAGTCCTTCCAATGGAATCAGATCAACTGTAGTCCTTCCTAGGGAATCAGATCAACTGTAGTCCTTCCTGTGGGGTTGATCAACTGTAGTCCTTCCTATGGAATCAGATCAACTGTAGTCCTTCCTATGGGGTTGATCAACTGTAGTCCTTCCTATGGAATCAGATCAACTGTAGTCCTTCCTGTGGAATCAGATCAACTGTAGTCCTTCCTATGGAATCAGATCAACTGTAGTCCTTCCTATGGGGTAGTAGTGTGTGTGTGTGTGTGTGTGTGTGTGTGTGTGTGTGTGTGTGTGTGTGTGTGTGTGTGTGTGTGTGTGTGTGTGTGTGTGTGTGTGTGTGTGTGTGTGTGTGTGTGTGTGTGTGTGTGTGTGTGTGTGTGTGTGTGCGTGCGTGCGTGCGTGCGCGCGCGTGCGTGCGTGCGTGCGTGCGTGCGTGCGTGCGTGCGTGCGTGTGTGTGTGGTGTGTGGTGTGTGGTGTGTGGTGTGTGGTGTGTGTGTGTGTGTGTTTAGTAGTGTCCTTTGGGCCAGTATGTTCTCTTTAATACCTCTCCCTGCCCTTGATGGTGGAATCGGGACAGTGTGTTACCATGGCGATGGGCTCCATACTGGTTGCCACGGTGATATGAGAGGGAAGCAGCGATACAGTGGTTGTCAAGGGCGACCAATGGAATGAGGGAGGAGAGAGAGAGAAGAGTGTGAACAAACAAAGACAAATAAAAAAAAAACTCAGTGAGAGGATGAGAGAAACAGAGCAGGAGAGAAAGATGGAATGAAATCAGAGAGAGAAGAGAGGAAAGGAGGATGAGGCCAAATGGGTAGACAGGTGTCTGTCGTTACGCTTGAAGATAGCGAGACCGAGGCCAGCAGCTGTTATGATACAAACACTGACTCCGATGCCCTCCTTCTCTGCGCCTCTGGCCTGATTTGAAGACAGGGTGGAGGGCTTTGGAGAGAGAGAGAGAGAGCGCGAGAGAGAGAGAAAAAGAGAGCACGAGAGAGAGAGCGAGAGAGAGAGAGAGCTGAGTCGCTGCAGAGTGAAAATCAAACGCTGGCTACAACACGTGGCGGAGGCCAATCTGGAACAAAGTCCCGCTCTCCTTCAAGAGGATCCTATTCTGTCACGTCACACCACGGCTATTTTTATCCCCTTTCCCCAAGAAGACCACGGGAAACGGGACAGGTGTGATGCGGTGGCGTGAAGGGACGTCGCCGGGCTCTGGTGACCGTGACAGGAGAGGGGATAAGGATAAGGATATATGGCACGATGACATGCTGTCCGTAAGATATCAGGCCAAGGTTCCTTCCTTAAGGGGGGAATAAGGGGCCTTTTGGGACACCCAGGCGTTGTCTGATGATGACAGGTCTGTCTGTACGAGCAGATGGTACGACCTTATTCCCTATGGGCCCTGGTCAAAAGCAGCGCACTATATAGGGAATAGGGTGCTAAAGTAGTGCACTATATAGGGAATAGGTTGTCATTTATGGACATAACCGTAGACATCAGTGATATCCAGTCTACATCTCAAATGGAACCCTATTCCATATATAGTACACTACTTTAGACCAGAGCCCTATATAGTACACTACTTTAGACCAGAGCCCTATATAGTACACTACTTTAGATCAGAGCCCTATATAGTGCACTACTTTAGCACCCTATTCCCTACATAGTGCACTACTTTAGACCAGAGACTATTCCCTACATAGTGCACTACTTTAGACCAGAGACTATGCCATTTGGGACACACCCTGAGTCTTCAACAACTAGTAGTAGTAGTAGTAGTAGTAGTAGTAGTAGCAGTAGCAGTAGTAGTAGTAGTAGTAGTAGTAGTAGTAGTAGTGGTAGTGGTAGTGGTAGTGGTAGTGGTAGTGGTGGTAGTAGTAGTAGTAGTAGTAGTAGTAGTAGTAGTAGTAGTGTCCTTTTGTGTCCCTCCTAGAGGACTCGTTACAACAGGGCAGAGGGCAGTGCTCTGGCATGCCACCCTTAGTACTTATTGAAACACTGACACAATCATTAGACGCAAATCGACATGAGAACGTGGACTTCCATTGGTCTTAGCACATGACAGGATGTTGGTATGCATTACGATGTAATGGAATGTTATGTGGGTGTTCTTCAAAGACTAGCTAGCTACTAGGACAACTACTCAACATGCTCTCACAGTCTCACGTCAGAATTAAACGTTTCTCAAACGTCAAATTTCGAAAGTTGTTGCAAATTTCAAATTTTGAAGTGTTTTATTAAGGCCTTAACTCAGAATGGTTAAAGTGAGGTTTAAGGTTTGGGATAGGCTCAAAAACAAAAATCTCAAATAGCTACTGTAACAGCTTGATCTAAAATATAGTTATCGTGTAGGCTTTTGAAATGTGGATATGCTGTTATATACTGAGTGTATGTTAAGAGACCTTCAAAAGACTGGCTGTCTACAGCACCAATCTGACCTCCAGCCTGCGTCACATTGACTCACATGGGTCTTACTATACAATGTTGTACAACGTCTGTTGGTATGTATGGTGGGTGTGATGCTATGTATGATGCTATGTATGGTGGGTGTGATGCTATGTATGATGCTATGTATGGTGGGTGTAATGTTATGTATGGTGGGTGTGATGCTATGTATGGTGGGTGTAATGTTATGCATGGTGGGTGTAATGTTATGTATGATGCTATGTATGGTGGGTGTGATGCTATGTATGATGCTATGTATGGTGGGTGAAATGTTATGTATGATGCTATGTATGGTGGGTGTGATGCTATGTATGATGCTATGTATGATGGGTGTAATGTTATGTATGGTGGGTGTGATGCTATGTATGATGTTATGTATGGTGGGGGTAATGTTATGTATGATGCTATGTATGGTGGGTGTGATGCTATGTATGATGCTATGTATGGTGGGTGTAATGTTATGTATGGTGGGTGTGATGCTATGTATGATGTTATGTATGGTGGGTGTAATGTTATGTATGATGTTATGTATGGTGGGTGTAATGTTATGTATGATGCTATGTAT
>NC_074696.1:10149025-10399025 GCF_029448725.1 Salvelinus fontinalis
CCATTATACCAGGGCTGGAGAGGACAACTGCAAACCATTATACCAGGGCTGGAGAGGGCAACTGCAAACCATTATACCAGGGCTGGAGGGCAACTGCAAACCATTATACCAGGGTTGGAGAGGGCAACTACAAACCATTATACCAGGGTTGGAGAGGGCAACTGCAAACCATTATACCAGGACTGGAGAGGGCAACTACAAACCATTATACCAGGGCTGGAGAGGGCAACTGCAAACCATTATACCAGGGCTGGAGAGGGCAACTGCAAACCATTATACCAGGGTTGGAGAGGGCAACTGCAAACCATTATACCAGGGCTGGAGAGGGCAACTGCAAACCATTATACCAGGGCTGGAGAGGGCAACTACAAACCATTATACCAGGGTTGGAGAGGGCAACTGCAAACCATTATACCAGGGCTGGAGAGGGCAACTGCAAACCATTATACCAGGGCTGGAGAGGGCAACTGCAAACCATTATACCAGGGTTGGAGAGGGCAACTGCAAACCATTATACCATCTGGAGAGCAACTACAAACCATTATACCAGGACTGGAGAGGGCAACTGCAAACCATTATACCAGGGTTGGAGAGCAACTGCAAACCATTATACCAGGGCTGGAGAGGGCAACTGCAAACCATTATACCAGGGTTGGAGAGGGCAACTGCAAACCATTATACCAGGGTTGGAGAGGGCAACTGCAAACCATTATACCAGGGCTGGAGAGGGCAACTGCAAACCATTATACCAGGGCTGGAGAGGGCAACTGCAAACCATTATACCAGGGTTGGAGAGGGCAACTGCAAACCATTATACCATCTGGAGAGCAACTACAAACCATTATACCAGGGCTGGAGAGGGCAACTGCAAACCATTATACCAGGGTTGGAGAGCAACTGCAAACCATTATACCAGGGCTGGAGAGGGCAACTGCAAACCATTATACCAGGGCTGGAGAGGGCAACTGCAAACCATTATACCAGGACTGGAGAGGGCAACTACAAACCATTATACCAGGGTTGGAGAGGACAACTGCAAACCATTATACCAGGGCTGGAGAGCAACTGCAAACCATTATACCAGGGTTGGAGAGCAACTGCAAACCATTATACCAGGGCTGGAGAGCAACTGCAAACCATTATACCAGGGCTGGAGAGGGCAACTGCAAACCATTATACCAGGACTGGAGAGGGCAACTACAAACCATTATACCAGGACTGGAGAGGGCAACTACAAACCATTATACCAGGACTGGAGAGGGCAACTACAAATCATTATACCAGGGCTGGAGGGCAACTGCAAACCATTATACCAGGGTTGGAGAGGGCAACTACAAACCATTATACCAGGGTTGGAGAGGGCAACTGCAAACCATTATACCAGGACTGGAGAGGGCAACTACAAACCATTATACCAGGGCTGGAGAGGGCAACTGCAAACCATTATACCAGGGCTGGAGAGGGCAACTGCAAACCATTATACCAGGGTTGGAGAGGGCAACTGCAAACCATTATACCATCTGGAGAGGGCAACTGCAAACCATTATACCAGGGCTGGAGAGGGCAACTACAAACCATTATACCAGGGTTGGAGAGGGCAACTGCAAACCATTATACCAGGGCTGGAGAGGGCAACTGCAAACCATTATACCAGGGCTGGAGAGGGCAACTGCAAACCATTATACCAGGGTTGGAGAGGGCAACTGCAAACCATTATACCATCTGGAGAGCAACTACAAACCATTATACCAGGACTGGAGAGGGCAACTGCAAACCATTATACCAGGGTTGGAGAGCAACTGCAAACCATTATACCAGGGCTGGAGAGGGCAACTGCAAACCATTATACCAGGGTTGGAGAGGGCAACTGCAAACCATTATACCAGGGCTGGAGAGGGCAACTGCAAACCATTATACCAGGGCTGGAGAGAGCAACTGCAAACCATTATACCAGGGCTGGAGAGGGCAACTGCAAACCATTATACCAGGGCTGGAGAGCAACTACAAACCATTATACCAGGGCTGGAGAGGGCAACTGCAAACCATTATACCAGGGTTGGAGAGGGCAACTGCAAACCATTATACCAGGGCTGGAGAGGGCAACTGCAAACCATTATACCAGGGTTGGAGAGGACAACTGCAAACCATTATACCAGGGCTGGAGAGCAACTGCAAACCATTATACCAGGGCTGGAGAGGACAACTGCAAACCATTATACCAGGGTTGGAGAGGACAACTGCAAACCATTATACCAGGGTTGGAGAGGACAACTGCAAACCATTATACCAGGGTTGGAGAGGACAACTACAAACCATTATACCAGGGTTGGAGAGCAACTGCAAACCATTATACCAGGGCTGGAGAGGACAACTGCAAACCATTATACCAGGGCTGGAGAGGGCAACTGCAAACCATTATACCAGGGCTGGAGGGCAACTGCAAACCATTATACCAGGGTTGGAGAGGGCAACTACAAACCATTATACCAGGGTTGGAGAGGGCAACTGCAAACCATTATACCAGGACTGGAGAGGGCAACTACAAACCATTATACCAGGGCTGGAGAGGGCAACTGCAAACCATTATACCAGGGCTGGAGAGGGCAACTGCAAACCATTATACCAGGGTTGGAGAGGGCAACTGCAAACCATTATACCATCTGGAGAGGGCAACTGCAAACCATTATACCAGGGCTGGAGAGGGCAACTACAAACCATTATACCAGGGTTGGAGAGGGCAACTGCAAACCATTATACCAGGGCTGGAGAGGGCAACTGCAAACCATTATACCAGGGCTGGAGAGGGCAACTGCAAACCATTATACCAGGGTTGGAGAGGGCAACTGCAAACCATTATACCATCTGGAGAGCAACTACAAACCATTATACCAGGACTGGAGAGGGCAACTGCAAACCATTATACCAGGGTTGGAGAGCAACTGCAAACCATTATACCAGGGCTGGAGAGGGCAACTGCAAACCATTATACCAGGGTTGGAGAGGGCAACTGCAAACCATTATACCAGGGTTGGAGAGGGCAACTGCAAACCATTATACCAGGGCTGGAGAGGGCAACTGCAAACCATTATACCAGGGCTGGAGAGGGCAACTGCAAACCATTATACCAGGGCTGGAGAGGGCAACTACAAACCATTATACCAGGGTTGGAGAGGGCAACTGCAAACCATTATACCAGGGCTGGAGAGGGCAACTGCAAACCATTATACCAGGGCTGGAGAGGGCAACTGCAAACCATTATACCAGGGTTGGAGAGGGCAACTGCAAACCATTATACCATCTGGAGAGCAACTACAAACCATTATACCAGGACTGGAGAGGGCAACTGCAAACCATTATACCAGGGTTGGAGAGCAACTGCAAACCATTATACCAGGGCTGGAGAGGGCAACTGCAAACCATTATACCAGGGTTGGAGAGGGCAACTGCAAACCATTATACCAGGGTTGGAGAGGGCAACTGCAAACCATTATACCAGGGCTGGAGAGGGCAACTGCAAACCATTATACCAGGGCTGGAGAGGGCAACTGCAAACCATTATACCAGGGTTGGAGAGGGCAACTGCAAACCATTATACCATCTGGAGAGCAACTACAAACCATTATACCAGGGCTGGAGAGGGCAACTGCAAACCATTATACCAGGGTTGGAGAGCAACTGCAAACCATTATACCAGGGCTGGAGAGGGCAACTGCAAACCATTATACCAGGGCTGGAGAGGGCAACTGCAAACCATTATACCAGGACTGGAGAGGGCAACTACAAACCATTATACCAGGGTTGGAGAGGACAACTGCAAACCATTATACCAGGGCTGGAGAGCAACTGCAAACCATTATACCAGGGTTGGAGAGCAACTGCAAACCATTATACCAGGGCTGGAGAGCAACTGCAAACCATTATACCAGGGCTGGAGAGGGCAACTGCAAACCATTATACCAGGACTGGAGAGGGCAACTACAAACCATTATACCAGGACTGGAGAGGGCAACTACAAACCATTATACCAGGACTGGAGAGGGCAACTACAAACCATTATACCAGGGCTGGAGGGCAACTGCAAACCATTATACCAGGGTTGGAGAGGGCAACTACAAACCATTATACCAGGGTTGGAGAGGGCAACTGCAAACCATTATACCAGGACTGGAGAGGGCAACTACAAACCATTATACCAGGGCTGGAGAGGGCAACTGCAAACCATTATACCAGGGCTGGAGAGGGCAACTGCAAACCATTATACCAGGGTTGGAGAGGGCAACTGCAAACCATTATACCATCTGGAGAGGGCAACTGCAAACCATTATACCAGGGCTGGAGAGGGCAACTACAAACCATTATACCAGGGTTGGAGAGGGCAACTGCAAACCATTATACCAGGGCTGGAGAGGGCAACTGCAAACCATTATACCAGGGCTGGAGAGGGCAACTGCAAACCATTATACCAGGGTTGGAGAGGGCAACTGCAAACCATTATACCATCTGGAGAGCAACTACAAACCATTATACCAGGACTGGAGAGGGCAACTGCAAACCATTATACCAGGGTTGGAGAGCAACTGCAAACCATTATACCAGGGCTGGAGAGGGCAACTGCAAACCATTATACCAGGGTTGGAGAGGGCAACTGCAAACCATTATACCAGGGCTGGAGAGGGCAACTGCAAACCATTATACCAGGGCTGGAGAGAGCAACTGCAAACCATTATACCAGGGCTGGAGAGGGCAACTGCAAACCATTATACCAGGGCTGGAGAGCAACTACAAACCATTATACCAGGGCTGGAGAGGGCAACTGCAAACCATTATACCAGGGTTGGAGAGGGCAACTGCAAACCATTATACCAGGGCTGGAGAGGGCAACTGCAAACCATTATACCAGGGTTGGAGAGGACAACTGCAAACCATTATACCAGGGCTGGAGAGCAACTGCAAACCATTATACCAGGGCTGGAGAGGACAACTGCAAACCATTATACCAGGGTTGGAGAGGACAACTGCAAACCATTATACCAGGGTTGGAGAGGACAACTGCAAACCATTATACCAGGGTTGGAGAGGACAACTACAAACCATTATACCAGGGTTGGAGAGCAACTGCAAACCATTATACCAGGGCTGGAGAGGACAACTGCAAACCATTATACCAGGGCTGGAGAGGGCAACTGCAAACCATTATACCAGGGCTGGAGGGCAACTGCAAACCATTATACCAGGGTTGGAGAGGGCAACTACAAACCATTATACCAGGGTTGGAGAGGGCAACTGCAAACCATTATACCAGGACTGGAGAGGGCAACTACAAACCATTATACCAGGGCTGGAGAGGGCAACTGCAAACCATTATACCAGGGCTGGAGAGGGCAACTGCAAACCATTATACCAGGGTTGGAGAGGGCAACTGCAAACCATTATACCAGGACTGGAGAGGGCAACTACAAACCATTATACCAGGGCTGGAGAGGGCAACTGCAAACCATTATACCAGGGTTGGAGAGGACAACTACAAACCATTATACCAGGGTTGGAGAGCAACTGCAAACCATTATACCAGGGCTGGAGAGGACAACTGCAAACCATTATACCAGGGCTGGAGAGGGCAACTGCAAACCATTATACCAGGGCTGGAGGGCAACTGCAAACCATTATACCAGGGTTGGAGAGGGCAACTACAAACCATTATACCAGGGTTGGAGAGGGCAACTGCAAACCATTATACCAGGACTGGAGAGGGCAACTACAAACCATTATACCAGGGCTGGAGAGGGCAACTGCAAACCATTATACCAGGGCTGGAGAGGGCAACTGCAAACCATTATACCAGGGTTGGAGAGGGCAACTGCAAACCATTATACCATCTGGAGAGGGCAACTGCAAACCATTATACCAGGGCTGGAGAGGGCAACTACAAACCATTATACCAGGGTTGGAGAGGGCAACTGCAAACCATTATACCAGGGCTGGAGAGGGCAACTGCAAACCATTATACCAGGGCTGGAGAGGGCAACTGCAAACCATTATACCAGGGTTGGAGAGGGCAACTGCAAACCATTATACCATCTGGAGAGCAACTACAAACCATTATACCAGGACTGGAGAGGGCAACTGCAAACCATTATACCAGGGTTGGAGAGCAACTGCAAACCATTATACCAGGGCTGGAGAGGGCAACTGCAAACCATTATACCAGGGTTGGAGAGGGCAACTGCAAACCATTATACCAGGGTTGGAGAGCAACTGCAAACCATTATACCAGGGCTGGAGAGGGCAACTGCAAACCATTATACCAGGGCTGGAGAGGGCAACTGCAAACCATTATACCAGGGTTGGAGAGTGCAACTGCAAACCATTATACCAGGGCTGGAGAGGGCAACTGCAAACCATTATACCAGGGCTGGAGAGGGCAACTGCAAACCATTATACCAGGGCTGGAGAGAGCAACTGCAAACCATTATACCAGGGCTGGAGAGGGCAACTACAAACCATTATACCAGGGTTGGAGAGTGCAACTGCAAACCATTATACCAGGGCTGGAGAGGGCAACTGCAAACCATTATACCAGGGCTGGAGAGGGCAACTGCAAACCATTATACCAGGGCTGGAGAGAGCAACTGCAAACCATTATACCAGGACTGGAGAGGGCAACTACAAACCATTATACCAGGGTTGGAGAGTGCAACTGCAAACCATTATACCAGGGCTGGAGAGGGCAACTGCAAACCATTATACCAGGGCTGGAGAGGGCAACTGCAAACCATTATACCAGGGCTGGAGAGAGCAACTGCAAACCATTATACCAGGGCTGGAGAGGGCAACTGCAAACCATTATACCAGGGCTGGAGAGCAACTACAAACCATTATACCAGGGCTGGAGAGGGCAACTGCAAACCATTATACCAGGGTTGGAGAGGGCAACTGCAAACCATTATACCAGGGCTGGAGAGGGCAACTGCAAACCATTATACCAGGGTTGGAGAGGACAACTGCAAACCATTATACCAGGGCTGGAGAGCAACTGCAAACCATTATACCAGGGCTGGAGAGGACAACTGCAAACCATTATACCAGGGTTGGAGAGGACAACTGCAAACCATTATACCAGGGTTGGAGAGGACAACTGCAAACCATTATACCAGGGTTGGAGAGGACAACTACAAACCATTATACCAGGGTTGGAGAGCAACTGCAAACCATTATACCAGGGCTGGAGAGGACAACTGCAAACCATTATACCAGGGCTGGAGAGGGCAACTGCAAACCATTATACCAGGGCTGGAGGGCAACTGCAAACCATTATACCAGGGTTGGAGAGGGCAACTACAAACCATTATACCAGGGTTGGAGAGGGCAACTGCAAACCATTATACCAGGACTGGAGAGGGCAACTACAAACCATTATACCAGGGCTGGAGAGGGCAACTGCAAACCATTATACCAGGGCTGGAGAGGGCAACTGCAAACCATTATACCAGGGTTGGAGAGGGCAACTGCAAACCATTATACCATCTGGAGAGGGCAACTGCAAACCATTATACCAGGGCTGGAGAGGGCAACTGCAAACCATTATACCAGGGTTGGAGAGGGCAACTGCAAACCATTATACCAGGGTTGGAGAGCAACTGCAAACCATTATACCAGGGCTGGAGAGGGCAACTGCAAACCATTATACCAGGGCTGGAGAGGGCAACTGCAAACCATTATACCAGGGTTGGAGAGTGCAACTGCAAACCATTATACCAGGGCTGGAGAGGGCAACTGCAAACCATTATACCAGGGCTGGAGAGGGCAACTGCAAACCATTATACCAGGGCTGGAGAGAGCAACTGCAAACCATTATACCAGGGCTGGAGAGGGCAACTACAAACCATTATACCAGGGTTGGAGAGTGCAACTGCAAACCATTATACCAGGGCTGGAGAGGGCAACTGCAAACCATTATACCAGGGCTGGAGAGGGCAACTGCAAACCATTATACCAGGGCTGGAGAGAGCAACTGCAAACCATTATACCAGGACTGGAGAGGGCAACTACAAACCATTATACCAGGGTTGGAGAGTGCAACTGCAAACCATTATACCAGGGCTGGAGAGGGCAACTGCAAACCATTATACCAGGGCTGGAGAGGGCAACTGCAAACCATTATACCAGGGCTGGAGAGAGCAACTGCAAACCATTATACCAGGGCTGGAGAGGGCA
Organism: Salvelinus fontinalis; assembly: GCF_029448725.1. NCBI lineage: Eukaryota > Metazoa > Chordata > Actinopteri > Salmoniformes > Salmonidae > Salvelinus > Salvelinus fontinalis. The sequence continues at coordinate 10,157,240 of NC_074696.1, forward strand.
ACTGCAAACCATTATACCAGGGCTGGAGAGCAACTACAAACCATTATACCAGGGCTGGAGAGGGCAACTGCAAACCATTATACCAGGGTTGGAGAGGGCAACTGCAAACCATTATACCAGGGCTGGAGAGGGCAACTGCAAACCATTATACCAGGGTTGGAGAGGACAACTGCAAACCATTATACCAGGGCTGGAGAGCAACTGCAAACCATTATACCAGGGCTGGAGAGGACAACTGCAAACCATTATACCAGGGTTGGAGAGGACAACTGCAAACCATTATACCAGGGTTGGAGAGGACAACTGCAAACCATTATACCAGGGTTGGAGAGGACAACTACAAACCATTATACCAGGGTTGGAGAGCAACTGCAAACCATTATACCAGGGCTGGAGAGGACAACTGCAAACCATTATACCAGGGCTGGAGAGGGCAACTGCAAACCATTATACCAGGGCTGGAGGGCAACTGCAAACCATTATACCAGGGTTGGAGAGGGCAACTACAAACCATTATACCAGGGTTGGAGAGGGCAACTGCAAACCATTATACCAGGACTGGAGAGGGCAACTACAAACCATTATACCAGGGCTGGAGAGGGCAACTGCAAACCATTATACCAGGGCTGGAGAGGGCAACTGCAAACCATTATACCAGGGTTGGAGAGGGCAACTGCAAACCATTATACCATCTGGAGAGGGCAACTGCAAACCATTATACCAGGGCTGGAGAGGGCAACTACAAACCATTATACCAGGGTTGGAGAGGGCAACTGCAAACCATTATACCAGGGCTGGAGAGGGCAACTGCAAACCATTATACCAGGGCTGGAGAGGGCAACTGCAAACCATTATACCAGGGTTGGAGAGGGCAACTGCAAACCATTATACCATCTGGAGAGCAACTACAAACCATTATACCAGGACTGGAGAGGGCAACTGCAAACCATTATACCAGGGTTGGAGAGCAACTGCAAACCATTATACCAGGGCTGGAGAGGGCAACTGCAAACCATTATACCAGGGTTGGAGAGGGCAACTGCAAACCATTATACCAGGGTTGGAGAGGGCAACTGCAAACCATTATACCAGGGCTGGAGAGGGCAACTGCAAACCATTATACCAGGGCTGGAGAGGGCAACTGCAAACCATTATACCAGGGCTGGAGAGGGCAACTACAAACCATTATACCAGGGTTGGAGAGGGCAACTGCAAACCATTATACCAGGGCTGGAGAGGGCAACTGCAAACCATTATACCAGGGCTGGAGAGGGCAACTGCAAACCATTATACCAGGGTTGGAGAGTGCAACTGCAAACCATTATACCAGGGCTGGAGAGGGCAACTGCAAACCATTATACCAGGGCTGGAGAGGGCAACTGCAAACCATTATACCAGGGCTGGAGAGAGCAACTGCAAACCATTATACCAGGGCTGGAGAGGGCAACTACAAACCATTATACCAGGGTTGGAGAGTGCAACTGCAAACCATTATACCAGGGCTGGAGAGGGCAACTGCAAACCATTATACCAGGGCTGGAGAGGGCAACTGCAAACCATTATACCAGGGCTGGAGAGAGCAACTGCAAACCATTATACCAGGACTGGAGAGGGCAACTACAAACCATTATACCAGGGTTGGAGAGTGCAACTGCAAACCATTATACCAGGGCTGGAGAGGGCAACTGCAAACCATTATACCAGGGCTGGAGAGGGCAACTGCAAACCATTATACCAGGGCTGGAGAGAGCAACTGCAAACCATTATACCAGGGCTGGAGAGGGCAACTGCAAACCATTATACCAGGGCTGGAGAGCAACTACAAACCATTATACCAGGGCTGGAGAGGGCAACTGCAAACCATTATACCAGGGTTGGAGAGGGCAACTGCAAACCATTATACCAGGGCTGGAGAGGGCAACTGCAAACCATTATACCAGGGTTGGAGAGGACAACTGCAAACCATTATACCAGGGCTGGAGAGCAACTGCAAACCATTATACCAGGGCTGGAGAGGACAACTGCAAACCATTATACCAGGGTTGGAGAGGACAACTGCAAACCATTATACCAGGGTTGGAGAGGACAACTGCAAACCATTATACCAGGGTTGGAGAGGACAACTACAAACCATTATACCAGGGTTGGAGAGCAACTGCAAACCATTATACCAGGGCTGGAGAGGACAACTGCAAACCATTATACCAGGGCTGGAGAGTGCAACTGCAAACCATTATACCAGGGCTGGAGAGTGCAACTGCAAACCATTATACCAGGGCTGGAGAGTGCAACTGCAAACCATTATACCAGGGTTGGAGAGGGCAACTGCAAACCATTATACCAGGGTTGGAGAGGGCAACTGCAAACCATTATACCAGGGCTGGAGAGTGCAACTGCAAACCATTATACCAGGGCTGGAGAGTGCAACTGCAAACCATTATACCAGGACTGGAGAGGGCAACTGCAAACCATTATACCAGGGCTGGAGGGCAACTGCAAACCATTATACCAGGGTTGGAGAGGGCAACTGCAAACCATTATACCAGGACTGGAGAGGGCAACTGCAAACCATTATACCAGGGCTGGAGGGCAACTGCAAACCATTATACCAGGGCTGGAGGGCAACTGCAAACCATTATACCAGGGCTGGAGAGGGCAACTGCAAACCATTATACCAGGACTGGAGAGGGCAACTGCAAACCATTATACCAGGGCTGGAGGGCAACTGCAAACCATTATACCAGGGCTGGAGAGAGCAACTACAAACCATTATACCAGGGCTGGAGAGCAACTGCAAACCATTATACCAGGGTTGGAGAGGGCAACTGCAAACCATTATACCAGGGCTGGAGAGGGCAACTGCAAACCATTATACCAGGGTTGGAGAGGGCAACTGCAAACCATTATACCAGGGTTGGAGAGCGCAACTGCAAACCATTATACCAGGGTTGGAGAGGGCAACTGCAAACCATTATACCAGGGTTGGAGAGCAACTGCAAACCATTATACCAGGGCTGGAGAGGGCAACTGCAAACCATTATACCAGGGTTGGAGAGGGCAACTGCAAACCATTATACCAGGGTTGGAGAGGGCAACTACAAACCATTATACCAGGGTTGGAGAGGGCAACTGAAAAGGCAGCAGTGGATAAATCAGCTAGGACTACTTATACAGAGCCTCATGCAAGTCACTAAAAAGTCTTGACGCTTCACATCAATGCCTTGGTGACAAGCAGGGATTTCAGTTAATTTCACTGACTGAATTCATCTTCTATTGAACATCATGCAAAATCACCAGCAACTCAGACACTTCTAATCAACGTTTTCAAACACATTCAGACTGAGATGCATTTTAAATCTATTCCTCAATTACAGTGCATGCAGACAGAGGTGTATGTATTTCAGTTACTGTTCACTCACCTCCAAGTCATCTTCCACGATCACTACGGTGGAGTGAGAGAGTGTGTTGAACACCTGGTTGAGGGCCCAGCGGTAGTGTCTGGCAATCTTATAGTAGCCCTGGAACTTTCTGTGCTCCGGCCGTACCCGGATGTTCGAGAGGTCTGGTTGGCTAATGTGGGTCACCTGACTGCCATATGAGCCAATCACTTGGGCTGTCTCAGCATGGCCACAGTCCTGACTAACTATGATTGGGTAGAGTTCTGCAGAGGGGCGGTATTGGATCAACTTGTCAAGACTCCTTTTCACAGTCACTCTGTCACAGGCGATGACCAATATGGGAATGACAACTTGTGGGCTGATGACGGTGACTTCCAATTTGGTGTAGTCGGTCAGCTCTTTTATTTCATTGTCCAGTTTTGTGTCTACTTCAGGGTTTTGGACCGCTGTAATGATCAATTCCGGTGTATTTTCCTCTTGACTTTGGTCCTTGTTCTCTGAATCATCCGTTGGAGGTACTGCAGACAACTGTGGTATCGGTTTGTGTTCCTCCTCTTTATTTTCTACCTTCCCTCCATCCGTCTGTCTTTTTCCCATCCCTTTCCTCTTTTCCCATAGTGACCTGTGACTCTGAATCTGCTTCAGAAGTTCCTTCTGGGTCTCGAGTTCCGATTCTACCTCTTCGGCCAATCGGATCACCTCGCCAGCCAGATTAGTCCCACCCCCTTTTATTTTGGCCACACCCCACTCTTCCCGCCCCCCTGGTTCAGCCCCGCCCCCTTCCCCAAAGCGACCAATGGGAGTTCGTCCCCAAAGGAACAGGAGAAGCAAGCCATTGCAGGCGACGAATAGGAAAGCTCCACACAAGATAAGGGAGCCTCTCTTGCGAACCATGGCCCAATGACATCAGAGGATGGACTACAGTGAGGAAAAGAAAACAGTTGAGGTGGGACAGTGTTGAAGTGACAAACAGCCAATAGGGTCCAAAGAAAACAAAGAAAAAACGTTGTCCAATAGGGGTGGAGAGAACTGAGGTCCAATCATATGATCCTTACTTCTCATCCAATCATTTTGTCATCAATAACACGACAGGAGAACGATCCAGAACTTCTATTGCTGGACGGAGATGGAGACGTGCTTTGTTGTTATCGGCTTGGCTGTCCTCCATTAAATAGAGGAGCAGGAGAGTGAGTTGGCTCAACGGAAAATTGAGAAAAACAGGAAAGTAAAAAAATAAAATTTAAACAGGGAGAGGAGAGAGGTGTTTGGATAAGATAAAAAATAAGAAAGGGGGTGGAAGGGGTGGAGGGGCTGAGAGTCCTTGCCGTTATCCCTCGGCCATCACCCTGAAAAAGAGAGGGAGAGAGAAGGGTACATTTCAATTTACATTTTCATTTTTCCACATCAGTGTCTGAAATAAACAAACACCATACGATCACAAAACACACAGTAGTCCCTTATAGAATACAACTAGCTTATATTATCTAGAAGTTGTATCATCAGCAGATTCAGAAACACTCGCCAAACCGTTCAGTAGGGGCTGTTGCCTCATCATTGATGGCCACGATTTTGTGTGGTACGCCTCTGAATCAAGCTGTCAAGTTTAGTACTGGAGTAGCTTACCTTTTCACTACCTTTATTAGGATCAGGGTACAGCTTAAATAATTACCATATTATGTACCCATCAGCCCGAGTATCGCAGAGGAACAGGATGTTTCAGCCCGAGTATCGCAGAGGAACAGGGCATTTCAGCCCGAGTACCGCAGAGGAACAGGGCGTTTCAGCCCCGAGTATCGCAGAGGAACAGGGCATTTCAGCCCCGAGTATCGCAGAGGAACAGGGCATTTCAGCCCCGAGTATCCCAGAGGAACAGGGCGTTTCAGCCCCGAGTATCGCAGAGGAACAGGGCATTTCAGCCCAAGCATCGCAGCGGAACAGGGCGTTTCAGCCCGAGTATCGCAGAGGAACAGGGCATTTCAGCCCAAGCATCGCAGCGGAACAGGGCGTTTCAGCCCCGAGTATCGCAGAGGAACAGGGCGTTTCAGCCCCGAGTATCGCAGAGGAACAGGGCGTTTCAGCCCCGAGTATCGCAGAGGAACAGGGCGTTTCAGCCCCGAGTATCGCAGAGGAACAGGGCGTTTCAGCCCCGAGTATCGCAGAGGAACAGGGCGTTTCAGCCCCGAGTATCCCAGAGGAACACGGCGTTTCAGCCCGAGTATCCCAGAGGAACACGGCGTTTCAGCCCGAGTATCCCAGAGGAACACGGCGTTTCAGCCCGAGTATCGCAGAGGAACACGGCGTTTCAGCCCGAGTATCGCAGAGGAACACGGCGTTTCAGCCCGAGTATCGCAGAGGAACAGGGCGTTTCAGCCCGAGTATCGCAGAGGAACAGGGCGTTTCAGCCCGAGTATCCCAGAGGAACAGGGCGTTTCAGCCCCGAGTATCGCAGAGGAACAGGGCGTTTCAGCCCCGAGTATCGCAGAGGAACAGGGCGTTTCAGCCCCGAGTATCGCAGAGGAACAGGGCGTTTCAGCCCCGAGTATCCCAGAGGAACACGGCGTTTCAGCCCGAGTATCGCAGAGGAACAGGGCGTTTCAGCCCAAATATCCCAGAGGAACAGGGCGTTTCAGCCCGAGTATCGCAGAGGAACACGGCGTTTCAGCCCGAGTATCGCAGAGGAACAGGGCGTTTCAACCCGAGTATCCCAGAGGAACAGGGCGTTTCAACCCGAGTATCCCAGAGGAACAGGGCGTTTCAGCCCCGAGTATCGCAGAGGAACAGGGCGTTTCAGCCCCGAGTATCCCAGAGGAACAGGGCGTTTCAGCCCCGAGTATCCCAGAGGAACAGGGCGTTTCAGCCCCGAGTATCCCAGAGGAACAGGGCGTTTCAGCCCCGAGTATCCCAGAGGAACAGGGCGTTTCAGCCCCGAGTATCCCAGAGGAACAGGGCGTTTCAGCCCCGAGTATCCCAGAGGAACAGGGCGTTTCAGCCCGAGTATCCCAGAGGAACAGGGCGTTTCAGCCCGAGTATCCCAGAGGAACAGGGCTTTCAGCCCGAGTATCCCAGAGGAACAGGGCGTTTCAGCCCGAGTATCACATGTGTGTGGTTTTAAACCCAACTGTAAAGTCCAGAAACATAATGCCATGGCCATCCATATTCAATGGAGATCTTTTTAAAAGCTTGTTAGCTGGACAGTAACTAAAGGGACCCTGTGTGCTATATCCAAATCATTTAATTCACCCAGCCAGCTCCACAGGGAGTCTCTGAGATAACAAAATGTATACCAGCCAGCATCCAAAAGGCAGTGTTTCTGAGGAGCTCGATACCACACTCCAACCTAACACTACCCTAAATGGATCTCACCTTGATACCTTTCTGTCTCTTTGTTGATGGAAACAAACACAGCACATCAGCACTAGCAGTTTCAGCCTCCAGGGAAACACACCGTCAGGGTGTTATCCCAAATGGCTTTGTAGTCCCTATATAGTGCACTACTATTGATCAGAACCCTGTGGTCCCTTATGGAACCTGGTCAAAAGTAGTGCACTGTATAGGGAATAGGGTGCCATCTGGGACTCATTGTAGGAGGATCTCTGGTTATGGTTCACCACCAGCAGGTTTCTCCAGATAAGGAACATACACTAGAGAGGCAACTTTGATGGGGTTAGGGGGGGGCCACACAAACTAATGAGGAGCCGCCATGACTCGCGGGTCTGTGTACCCACACACGCAGTCAGAGCCGACTCTAGCCTTTTGGCCCCGCCAACCTCGCACTGCGTTAAGCACACCCTTCTATCTGCAACAAGTCAATTTGATGGTGAGAAAATGTACATATTGTTTTTTTATGCGGATTTTAGAACACTCGCATGAGAAATCTGTTGCCAGTTGGATGGAAACCTAGCTGACTGCCTGACATCAGAGAGAAACTGCTGATGCACAACCACATGTGGAAAATGGCACCTGGTGCATTCTATTATTCTAACTATCAACAATAAGTTGAGACTGAGTTCCATGAAACAAAAAGCCAGCGGGCCACCAGTCGCCCCATCCCTGGTTTATATCATTATTATTCATGGCACACATCCATTTTCTAACACCACCCTGCTGCTACCACCAAAGCCTTTATGCATCATAAATGGTACCCTATTCCCTATATAGGGAATACATGGTCAAAGTAGTGCACTGAATACGGTTCAATTTGGGACACACAGACTAATTTCCCAAAGGGCATATTGGAGCTGGAAGCAGTTTCCTGCCCATGAATCCCCCTAACAAGGTATTAAACCTGCATATGGACAGTCAGTCTGCAGGGACAGAGTTAGGGACTAGAGGGACAGAGTTGGGGACTAGAGGGACAGAGTTGGGGACTAGAGGGACAAAGTTGGGGACCAGAGGGACAGAGTTAGGGACCAGAGGGACAGAGTTGGGGACCAGAGGGACAGAGTTAGGGACCAGAGTTAGGGACTAGAGGGACAGAGTTAGGGACCAGAGTTAGGGACTAGAGGGACAGAGTTAGGGACCAGAGTTAGGGACCAGAGTTAGGGACTAGAGGGACCAGAGTTAGGGACTAGAGTTAGGGACCAGAGTTAGGGACCAGAGTTAGGGACTAGAGGGACCAGAGTTAGGGACCAGAGTTAGGGACCAGAGTTAGGGACCAGAGTTAGGGACCAGAGTTAGGGACCAGAGTTAGGGACCAGAGTTAGGGACCAGAGTTAGGGACCAGAGTTAGGGACCAGAGTTAGGGACTAGAGGGACAGAGTTAGGGACCAGAGGGACAGAGTTAGGGACCAGAGTTAGGGAATAGAGGGACCAGAGTTAGGGAATAGAGGGACCAGAGTTAGGGAATAGAGGGACCAGAGTTAGGGAATAGAGGGACCAGAGTTAGGGAATAGAGGGACCAGAGTTAGGGAATAGAGGGACCAGAGTTAGGGAATAGAGGGACCAGAGTTAGGGAATAGAGGGACCAGAGTTTGGGACCAGAGGGACCAGAGTTTGGGACCAGAGGTAGGGACCAGAGGGACAGAGTTAGGGACCAGAGTTAGGGACTAGAGGGACCAGAGTTAGGGACCAGAGGGACAGGGTTAGGGACCAGAGGGACAGAGTTAGGGACCAGAGGGACAGAGTTAGGGACCAGAGTTAGGGACTAGAGGGACCAGAGTTAGGGACCAGAGTTAGGGACTAGAGGGACCAGAGTTAGGGACCAGAGTTAGGGACTAGAGGGACCAGAGTTAAGGACCAGAGTTAGGGAATAGAGGGACCAGAGTTAGGGACCAGAGTTAGGGAATAGAGGGACCAGAGTTAGGGACCAGAGTTAGGGAATAGAGGGACCAGAGTTAGGGAATAGAGTTAGGGAATAGAGGGACCAGAGTTAGGGACCAGAGTTAGGGAATAGAGGGACCAGAGTTAGGGACCAGAGTTAGGGAATAGAGGGACCAGAGTTTGGGACCAGAGGTAGGGACCAGAGGGACAGAACGTACACTATATCAGTAGACGTACTTGTCGGGGTGCATCTCAAGTCTTACGTAGCTTCGTAAATCCCTTATCCTTGTCTCTAGCCTGGCTGACTAGGTCCATCCATGCACATCACGCTGATTCGACTATCGTTTAGCCTACATTAAAAACATTTTAAAACTTCCCTTCAGGACAACTGAATGTTTTCCTGTCTGAACAGTGTTCGTACCAGATGGTAGGATTAGGCTTATACCTAGAACACGTGTCACACACCCGGTACATATTAGCTCTCACCGTTGATTTGTCTAGTTTTAAAAAGTGAAGGAACTTAGTCATAAACACACATATGACTTCTTACCTTAGTTCAGTCAAATCTTCGGAGTTATTACTTATGCAACCCACTCTAATAAGTGGTTTGAGAGAAGAGCGTACCACACAAAGTCAATATGATGACGATTTTTAAAAAAGAGACTCAAGCTTTCCCCTCAGAGCTCACACAAACCTGGCACCAGAAGCATTATTTATGGTTTGTATGGAAGCAACCAAGTCGAGAAGTATTATGTAGAGTTAGGGGTTCAGCCAAACTCTTTTTCTTTTGCAAAGGTAGCAAACAGCCAAAATAGTCAGTATGCTGGCAGAGCTTAAATGCTCCAAAGCCACAGGCCTGGATAATATTCCTGCAAGGTTTCTAATAGATTCTGCTGAGCAAATTGGCCCTTGTATTACGCATATTGTTAATCTCTCTCTTGAACAAGGTACCTTTCCCAGGGACATGAAACAAGCTAAAGTTATACCTCTGTATAAGAAGGGGATAAAGTCTGACCCTGGGAATTATAGGCCTGTATCTATCCTCTGTGTAACATCAAAGATCATGGAGAGAATTGTACATGAGCAAATGTATGAATAAGTTAACTTCTTATGGCTGCAGGGTTGTATTGAGTAGCTTGGATGAAAGGTGCACAGAGGTGCCAAGAGTAAACAGCCTGCTCCTCAGTCATAGTTGCTAATATTTGCATATTAGTATTGGATAGAAAACACTCTGAAGTTTCTAAAACTGTTTGAATTATGTCTGTGAGTATAACAGAACTCATATGGCAGGCAAAAACCTGAGAAGTTCCACTTCCTGTTTGGATTTTTTCTGAGGGTGGCAGATTTAACCAAGCTCTCATTGAAATCACAGCGAGATATTGATGAGATTTCCCTTCCTACGGCTTCCAATAGATGTCAACAGTCAATAGAACTTTGTCTGATGAATCTAATGTGAAGGGGGGCCGAAGGAGACAGGAATGATTCACCACTGCCACGAGCTGACCATGCATTGACCACGCGCGTTCACGTGATAGGCAGCTCCGTTCCATCGCTCAACTGAAGTCAATCTAATTCTCCGGTTGGAACGTTATTCAAGATGTATGTTAACAACATTCTAAAGATTGATTCAGTACATCGTTTGACATGTTTCTACTGACTTTTATGGAACTTTTGGACATTTCGTCACGTTATAGTGGACGCGCTTTGTGACTTTAGAATTGGTACCGAGATGAGATCCTCAGAGCCCTTGTGAGACCATATGCTGACACATGCACATTTGTGGCCTGCTGGAGGTCCTTTTGCAGGACTCTGGCAGTGCTCCTCCTTGCACAAAGGCAGAGGTAGCGGTCCTGCTGCTGGGTTGTTGCCCTCCTAAGGCCTCCTCCACGTCTCCTGATGTACTGGCCTGTCTCCTGGTAGCGCCTGCATGCTCTGGACACTACGCTGACAGACACAGCAAACCTTCTTGCCACAGCTCGCATTGATGTGCCATCCTGGATGAGCTGCACTACCTGAGCCACTTGTGTGGGTTGTAGACTCCGTCTCATGCTACCACTAGAGTGAGAGCACCGCCAGCATTCAAAAGTGACCAAAACATCAGCCAGGAAGCATAGGAACTGAGAAGTGGTCTGTGGTCACCACCTGCAGAATCACTCCTTTATTGGGGGGTGTCTTGCTAATTGCCTATAATTTCCACCTTTTGTCTATTCCATTTGCACAACAGCATGTGAAATGTATTGTCAATCAGTGTTGCTTCCTAAGTGGACAGTTTGATTTCACAGAAGTGTGATTGACTTGGAGTTACATTGTGTTGTTTAAGTGTTCCCTTTATTTTTTTGAGCAGTGTATAAAAAATAAAAATTGGCGCCCAAAAATACCGATTTGCGATTGTTATGAAAACTTGAAATCGGCAATTCCGATTAATTGGTCGACCTCTACTCCAGATATCAACTTATTCTGGGCTCAGGGTAGTATTGAAGGTGAGTCCACGTACTCACATAGGCATGAGCTGCTTTCAGGAACTAAACTGGCTGCCTGTTGAGGCTAGGGTGTCCCAGATTAGACTAGGTTTGGTTTACAGGAGTACTTATGGTCCTGCGCCCAGATATTTAAGTGATTACATTCCTCGTCTTAGGGATGCACACAATCACAGCACCAGATCAGGTGTTGCTGATGTGTGCTTATACAGGTTCAGGAGTAATGCTGGGAAAGGTACTGTCTTGTATACTGAAGCCTCAGAATGGAATGAGTTGCCTCTGCCTATAAAAACAACGTCCTCTCTGGACAGCTTTAAAAAATAAAGTAAAAATATGTTTGATGTCCTCTATGCCCATATGAATAACCCCTATGATGTAACTGGAATGATGATAGATGTTCTTCTTTTATGTTTTTGTTGTATTATTTCACTGCCGTACTGTGTTCGATCTTGTATAGCCATCTTGTCTCAAGAGGACCACAATGGAAATAAGTCCCAGACTTTATTGTGTGTTATCCTCCATGATTTTATTTATGTGCATGTATAGCTTTTAAGTTATGTGTGCTTTTTTTTTTTTTTTTTTTAAATGGTCGAATTAATAAACTAAACTAAAACCAGTCACCTCTTCTCCTTGGTTTTACAAATGCTGTAAATACTTGCGGAGTGAGCATTTCAACAGCAACAAAAAACATCCAGCCTTAAAAAGGCAAGCTGACCAAATAATATCCAAGCTTCATAACCAGGTCAGGGATCTAGCCAACAGTGTTTGCAATATCTGGGCAGCTTTCAATGACTGAGAATGTGTTGAAATGACAGTCAAATTCCATAAAATAGGCCTAGATATCACAGAAAACATGTGTGGAAACTCATGGTCAAATATCTACCAAATCTGTGCTAATAGTTTAACTATTTAGTGTATCCAAGAGAACCCTTTCCCTTAACTGACCTACATCCTGAAATGCCCTTCTGAACAGACAATACGCTCTATAGAGGGAGGACAGAAAGAAATGGGGGTTACAGATACTGAGAACACAATGTAGCAGAGAGACATGGGCAGAAGGGTTTCCAGATGCCATTTATGAAGGATGGCCTCGTGAGGCTTAGATACGGGGATTGATTGAGTCCAGGTTGGGAGAAAGAGGTCACTGTATATCCTAACAGGAGACTTTCAACAGGCGAGGTGTCTAAACCAATTACAGGTGATCACAAGAACAATAATCTTGTAAGTATGTCAATCGGACTAAATACAAAACTAGCTTCTCAGAGTAGATGTCCCAGTCTGGATGAGTAATGTGCTGCTGTAGCCTGCAACTTTAACACTTGTCCTCCATGCTTTGTTCACAGGAAATACTAGGCTAACTAACTGATGCTTATACCCACTTTCTACTTTTCAGGAAATGTAGACTGGAGAGTAGGGCTGGAATTGCCAGGGACCTCATGATACGACATTATCACAAACAAACAAAAATGTTTGTGCCGATTCTATATGTATTGCGATTCTATTACTGTGATTTTATTGCAAGTGGATGTTCCGAACATATTGCTCACCATATGTCTGCTGCAGAGGGACTAGACAATGGAAAACAAGTTGATCAGTCATGGAAATAAGTGCTGAAAACAAATTGGCTCCCTATTTAAAAAGGGATACTTTGGGATTTTGGCAATGAGGCACTTTATCTACTTCCCCAGCATTAAGGAGTTCATCTGACTCTGGGGAAGGAGATAAAGGAGTTCATTGTCAAAATCCCAAAGTATCCCTTTAAAAAGAAGATTAAAAAAAACAAGCTATGAAGGAAAAATACTGGAGTTTTGGTGCAGATACCGCAAACTAGCGCCCCCCAAAAATATGGCGATACTGTCAAAACGATACATCGTCAAAAATAATATACCAATATGTAATTATTGATTGTTCCCCATCACTATTAGAGGGGAAATCGGTGAGCAACAAATTCAACAGAGCTGGAGAGACTAATCTACCCAGCTCACCATCTGACCATGAGAACACTAAGAGCTATGACTATTCCATCTGACACTCACTAGCACACACACACACCACACACACACACAGTTAACCATTACATCTGAAAACACATGGCTTCAAACACCTAGACACGGTAAGATTGCAACACTAGACAGCTATAGCGTGAGAGAACGAGGGCATGGAGCAATGGAGGGAAAAACTAAAAGAACGAGAGGAGGTACTGCACTAGAGGTGTTGAGGTTTGAGGACAGAGGAGTAGACAGCATAGACTTATGGGTAGACAAACATCAAAGATGGAAATAAAACAGGGAGGTGGCAATCATTTGACAATCTATGGTAGCATTGTAAGAGACTAGTTACACAAAAGCCAGAGAAGAAAAAGGTTTGAAAGGAGATCCCAAAAGGTGAACAAAAGTATTGTTCTTCAGTACCTGAAACAGAGCAGTCTAGTTCTCCAGTGTCTCTTCAAACAAATCATGAAGGTTTAAAGGCAGGGGGAGGATGGGAAATGAGGTGGGAGAAAAGAAATGGGAGGGGATTGTTGCTCTCCCTCAAAAGGAACAGGCCATTGGATACTCTAACCTCCTATTTAACATACCCCGCCTTTCTCTCTCTCTCTCTCTCTCTCTGACACTTAAGTACCTGAGTGGTTAAAACACTGTAAGTAAAAGTTCACCTGATTCAGTAGTATTGCTGGAATTCGGTTTGTTATTAAAGTAACTACGTGGAAGTGTCCTAGAGAAGAGTAGTCTACTAAACCAAACTTGGCTTCAGTATAACGATAAAGAAACGTGAAGTCAGTCTCAATACAACTTATGAATCCGTGTCACTTCGCTACTTTTGTTTTGACAACTTGCTACATTATAACTCGACTATCGCTTGCCAGTCAAAGACGTGGCCAATTACAAAGCAACAACTTGGCAAACGCCATTGCCAAATGAATGGAAAAAAAATCAGAAAATACCTACAATAGTTTATGAATAATAACACAAACGTGATCAAATTACACAACTATTTCACAATAAAAAATAGCAAACAATCTAGTGCTCCCACTGACTTAACGTTTCGAACTAGTAACGTTAGCTAGCTTGCATGTGATTAATTGCATGACTGGGACAGCTAGCTATTCACACTTATTGCAACCACAACTATTTAAACATCTTTGGGAAATTACAATACCTGAACATCTACATACTGTTGATGCTAACTAGCTCACATTCTAATAAGTCAGAAATCGAGTTTTTCAGAAAACAAATGCTAGCTAGTTAACGTTAGTTCCATAACGAGCTAGTTAGCTGGCTAGGTACATCGAGTCAAATGTATTAAGTTAACTTCAGACAACTAACGTTAACTATCTATCCAACTAAGCAGTACAATTTCCACGTCACCTTTTGTCATTTCCCCTGTAGGACGTGTTGCCTGCTTTCTGGAAAGCCGCTTTGATATCGATGAGTGGTCTCCACTCTCACTTTTCTTCCTCTCCGTTTTTCTCACCGGTGTCAGTACCTCACTGCATGTCCAGTTCCCATTTTCCGCTCGATCACCCCTCACTACCTCGAATCCGCCATTTAGCTAGATGTGTTAAGTTGTTTTTTATATCAACAAAATAATTCACCGAGATGAATTTGCGATAATCACCATCCTCTTCACCACTGCTCTCCTACCAATTCCGTCCAAGCCCGTGTCTTTTTCACTGGCTCTTGACGTTATTTTTCATTTAACACCGAATTATACACTCTACTTCCGGATTGACTCATTAAGTAAGGCCAACCTCCACAATCCTCCTCCTCCCCTTTACAATTTCCCCTAGTAACAAAGTACCCTGACAACCGTTGTAATCGTTGTTTTTGCTTTCTATCTGTTGTGTCTATGGTTAGTTAAATGCAGTGTTCTGCTGAAACAAAACCCTACGCGGAGTGCAATCAGTTGGACCTTTTTTCTCCGCTCAAAATTGGCCCCACCCCTGGATCCATTGAGGAGAGTTGACAAGTCATATCATTACACTTCAAACAGAGAGACTTGACCTTGTCCAGTAAATAATGTAGTGCTACTGCCTGTTGGTGGTGCTTACTCATATACAATTCATCCTGAAAAGTGATATCTTTTAAATGAAAGCCTTTTTTTATATAGGATATAGCATGCCATCTTTTGATGACAGACACACAACAGTGGTATGTGAATAATGTATTATTTTACATTCATGCCTATGTGACTCGACTCCAAGCATGGGCCACCACTGCACGTAGGGGTATGGTCACAACACCAATGTCTCTCTTCTCTGTATACATCAATGATGTTGCTCTTACTGCTGGTGATTCTCTGATCCACCTCTACGCAGACGACACCATTCTGTATACTTCTGGCCCTTCTTTGGACACTGTGTTAACTAACCTTCAGACAAGCTTCAATGCCATACAACTCTCCTTCCGTTGCCTCCAACTGCTCTTAAATGCAAGTAAAACTAAATGCATGCTCTTCAACCGATCGCTGCCCGCACCTGCCCGCCCGTCCAGCATCACTACTCTGGACGGTTCTGACTTAGAATATGTGGACAACTACAAATACCTAGGTGTCTGGCTAGACTGTAAACTCTACTTCCAGACTCACATTAAGGATCTCCAATCCAAAATTAAATCTAGAATTGGCTTCCTATTTCGCAAAGAAGCACCCTTCACTCATGCTGCCAAACATACCCTCGTAAAACTGACTATCCTACCGATCCTTGACTTCGGCGATGTCATTTACAAAATAGCCTCCAACACTCTACTCAACAAATTGGATGCAGTCTATCACAGTGCCATCCATTTTGTCACCAAAGCCCCATATACTACCCACCACTGCGACCTGTAGGATCTCGTTGGCTGGCCCTCGCTTCATACTCGTCGCCAAACCCACTGGCTCCAGGTCATCTACAAGTCTCTGCTAGGTAAAGCCCCGCCTTATCTCAGCTCACTGGTCACCATAGCAGCATCCACCCGTAGCACACGCTCCAGCAGGTATATCTCACTAGTCACCCCCAAAGCCAATTCTTCCTTTGGCCACCTCTCCTTCCAGTTCTCTGCTGCCAATAACTGGAACGAACTGAAAAAAATCTCTGAAGCTGGAGACTCATATCTCCCTCACTAGCTTTAAGCACCAACTGTCAGAGCAGCTCACAGATCACTGCACCTGTACATAGCTCATCTGTAAATAGCCCATCCAATCTACCTCATCCCCATACTGTAATTATTTATTTATTGTCACGATCATGTGGGGGAGAGACGGACCAAAACGCAGCATGTGGAAAATAAGCCATCTTCTTTTTATTGTGAAGAAGAAAAAACAAAACAAAACACTTACAAACTAACAAAACAATAAACGACCGTGAAGCTATAAATGAAGTGCACACACACAGGCTACAAACGTTCACCATAGACAATTACCCACAACAAACTAAAGCCTATGGCTACCTTAAATATGGCTCCCAATCAGAGACAACAGAAACCAGCTGTCTCTAATTGGGAACCCATTCAGGCAACCATAGACTTTCCTAGACAACTACACACAACATTAAACCATCTATACACCTTAACCCTCTAAACCATACAACACCCTAGACAATACAAAAACACACAAACTTCCCCATGTCACACCCTGACCTAACTAAAATAATAATGAAAACAAAGATATTAAGGCCAGGGCGTGACATAACCCCCCCCTTAAGGTGCGAACTCCGGGCGCACCAGCACACAGTCTAGGGGAGGGTCTGGGTGGGCTTCCGTCCACGGTGGCGGCTCCGGCACTGGTCGTGGTCCCCACCCCACCACAGTCACTACCCGCCTCCGTAGCTTCCTCCAAATGGCCACCCTCCACATTAACCCCACTGGATTAAGGGGCAGCACCGGACTAAGGGGCAGCACCGGACTAAGGGGCAGCACCGGACTAAGGGGCAGCACCGGGATAAGGGGCAGCACCGGGATAAGGGGCAGCACCGGGATAAGGGGCAGCACCGGGATAAGGGGCAGCACCGGGATAAGGGGCAGCACCAGGATAAGGGGCAGCACCAGGATAAGGGGCAGCTCCGGACTGAGGGACGGATCCTGGCTGGATGGCGGATCCTGGCTGGCTGGCTCTGGTGGATCCTGGCTGGCTGGCGGATCCTGGCTGGCTGGCTCTGGCGGATCCTGGCTGGATGACGGCTCTGGCGGATCCTGGCTGGATGACGGCTCTGGCGGATCCTGGCTGGATGACGGCTCTGGCGGATCCTGGCTGGATGACGGCTCATGGCTGGCTGACGGATCTGGCTGCTCATGGCTGGCTGACGGATCTGGCTGCTCATGGCTGGGGCTGACGGATCTGGCTGCTCATGGCTGGGGCTGACGGATCTGGCTGCTCATGGCTGGCTGACGGATCTGGCTGCTCATGGCTGGCTGACGGATCTGGCTGCTCATGGCTGGCTGACGGATCTGGCTGCTCATGGCTGGCTGACGGATCTGGCTGCTCATGGCTGGCTGACGGATCTGGCTGCTCATGGCTGGCTGACGGATCTGGCTGCTCATGGCTGGCTGACGGATCTGGCTGCTCATGGCTGGCTGACGGATCTGGCTGCTCATGGCTGGCTGGCGGATCTGGCTGCACATGGCTGGTTGGCGGCTCTGGCAGATCCTGTCTGGTTGGCGGCTCTGGCAGATCCTGTCTGGTTGGCGGCTCTGGCAGATCCTGTCTGACGAATGGCTCTAGCGGCTCCTGACTGACGAACGGCTCTGACGGCTCGGGACAGACGGGCGGCTCTAATGGCTCGGGGCAGACGGATGGCTCAGATGGCGCTGGGTAGACGGATGGCTCAGATGGCGCTGGGTAGACGGATGGCTCAGATGGCGCTGGGTAGACGGATGGCTCAGATGGCGCTGGGTAGACGGATGGCTCAGATGGCGCTTGGCAGACAGGCAGTTCAGGCATCGCTGTGCAGACGGCAGACTCTGGCCGGCTGAGGCGCACTGTAGGCCTGGTGCGTGGTGCCGGAACTGGTGTTACCGGGCTGGGGACACGCATCTCAGGGCTAGTGCGGGGAGAAGGAACAGGGCATACTGGACCCTGGGGACGCACATTAGGCCTAGTGCGTGGTGCCGGAACTGGTGGTACCGGGCTGGGGACACGCATCTCAGGGCTAGTGCGGGGATAAGGAACAGGGCATACTGGACCCTGGGAGCGCACATTAGGCCTAGTGCGTGGTGCTGGAACTGGTGGTACCGGACTGGGGACACGCATCTCAGGGCTAGTGCGGGGAGCAGCAACAGGACGCACAGGACTCTGGGGACACACAGGAGGCTTGTTGCATGGTTTAGGCACTGGTGGTAATAGGCTGGAGACACGCACCATAGGGCTAGTGCGTGGAGGAGGCACTGGTGGTACTGGGCTGGGGACTGTCACAGGAGAGTTAGTACGTGGGGCTGATACAGGAGGTGCAGGACTAGGGAGGCGTACAGGAGGCCTGGTTCGTGGGACTGTCATTCCCAGACGGTTAGCACGCACATCAGGACGAGCATGGAGAGCTGACTCAGGTAACATCACATCCCGCACATGCTCTGTCGGGTGGATCTTGTGCCTCACGCACCAACACAGCAGCTCCCTCATTTCACTCTCTTCCAACCTCCCCAATAAATCCTTAACAGTCTCTATATCATTCCCATTGCTCACCTCCAATATCAGCCCGACTGGCTCAGGTTCCTTCTTAGAGTCCTCACGGGTAGCACGGGAAGTTGACGCAGATCTGCCATCTGGACTCGCCACACTCCCCATGAGCCCCTCCCCAAGAAATTTTTGGGTATTACTCACAGGTTTGCAGCCTTGCTTCCGTGCTGCCTCCTCATATCGCCTCCTCTCGGCTTTCGCTGCCTCCAGCTCTTCACGAGGGAGGCGATATTCTCCCGGTTGTGCCCAGGGTCCCTTACCATCCAGTATCTCCTCCCATGTCCAAGAATCCTGTGTAGGTGGGTCCTGTTGCCGCTTTACACGCCGCTTGATCCGATGTTGGTGGGTAATTCTGTCACGATCGTGTGGGGGAGAGACGGACCAAAACGCAGCATGTGGAAAATAAGCCATCTTCTTTTTATTGTGAAGAAGAAAAAAACGAAACAAAACACTTACAAACTAACAAAACAATAAACGACCGTGAAGCTATAAACGAAGTGCACACACACAGGCTACAAACGTTCACCATAGACAATTACCCACAACAAACTAAAGCCTATGGCTACCTTAAATATGGCTCCCAATCAGAGACAACAGAAACCAGCTGTCTCTAATTGGGAACCCATTCAGGCAACCATAGACTTTCCTAGACAACTACACACAACATTAAACCATCTATACACCTTAACCCTCTAAACCATACAACACCCTAGACAATACAAAAACACACAAACTTCCCCATGTCACACCCTGACCTAACTAAAATAATAATGAAAACAAAGATATTAAGGCCAGGGCGTGACATTTATCTTGCTCCTTTGCACCCAAGTATCTCTACTTGCACATTCATCTTCTGCAGATCTACCATTCCAGTGTTTAATTGCTATATTGTAATTACTTTGCCACCATGGCCTATTTATTGCCTTACCTCCCTTATCCTACCTCATTTGCACACACTGTATATAGACCTTTTCTACTGTATTATTGACTGTATGTTTGTTTATTCCATGTGTAACTCTTTGTTGTTGTATGTGTCGAACTGCTTTGCTTTATTCTTGGCCAGGTCACAGTTGTAAATGAGAACTTGTTCTCAACTGGCCTTCCTGGTTAAATAAAGGTGAAATAAAATTAAAAATAAATAGTTATTCCAGGGCCAACTATGTAGAACATGCAATGGTCACATTAAACCAATGTTATAATTCACCTCTCAAATCTCTGTGTGGTCAACTACTAAATCTGTGAGATCAATGAAGTAAAGTGTTGTGTCAACTTATCCAATACCAGGCTAATTGACATAACATGTATCTATCCAGCTGACTTCAGTTGGGCCATTGATGTGACAGTGACTAACTGTCAGACTTCTCCTTGGTCATGCCACACTGGGCCCTGAGGAACCTGGCTACCCTCACCTCTTCCTGGACCAGAGGGAAGTCTGCTTCCTCTGAGGGAAGTGCCTGTCAGGAAGTTGAGCAGAAATAATAAAAGAGAGAAGAGTTGTAAAGAGAGAGAGGGACAAAGCAGATGAGAAAGCCAAAAGATAACTATTTGACAGACTGGAAAGAATTAACCAAAAAAACAGAGGAAACTAGAATGCTATCTGGCCCTAAACAGAGAGTACACAGTGGCAGAATACCTGACCACTGTGACTGACCCTAAACAGAGAGTACACAGTGGCAGAATACCTGACCACTGTGACTGACCCTAAACAGAGAGTACACAGTGGCTGAATACCTGACCACGGTGACTGACCCAAATTAAGGAAATCTTTGACTATGTACCGACTCATTGAGCATAGCCTTGCTATTGAGAGAGGCCGCCATAGCTTGTCTTCTCTCGAGAGCCAGGTCTGCCTATGTGCCCACTGCCCACAAAATGAGGTGCCAAATGAGCTGCACTTCCTAACCTTCCTGAATGTATGACCATATTAGAGACACATATTTCCCACAGATTACACAGACCCACAAATAATTTGAAAACAAATCAAACATTGATTAACTCCCACGTCTGTTACGCAAAATATCCCAGTGTGTAATCACAGCAGCAAGATGTGTGGCCCGTTACCATGGGAACGGGGCAACCAGTGGAGTACAACCAACATTGTAAATACCACTGACATTATCTGTTTATTTATTTTCCCTTTCATACTTCAACTATTTTCTCAACTATTTTCTACTGCACTGTACAAAGCCAATAATATAACATTTGAAACATTTGTTTATTTCCCTTATTCTCTATTTCATTTGCTACAACAATGTAAACGTGTTTCCCATGCCAATAAAGCCCTTTTTTGGATTGGGGTGATCAGATCCACAAAGAATTTGAAAACAAACCCAATTTTGATCAACTCCCATATCTACTGGGTGAAATACCACAGTGTGCCATCACAGCAGCTAGATGTGTGACCTGTTGCCACAAGAAAAGGGCAACCAGTGAAGAACAAACACCATTGTAAATACAACCCATATTTATGTTGATTTATTTTCCCTTTTGTACTTTAACCATTTGTACATTGTTACAACACTGTATATATACATAATATGACATTTGTAATGTCTGTATTATTTTGGAACTTCTGTGAGCGTAATGTTTACTGTTCATTTTCATTGTTTATTTCACTTTTGTTTATTATCTACTTCACTTGCTTTGGCAATGTTAACATATGTTTCCCATGCCAATAAAACCCTTTAAATTGTATTGAGAGGAGAGGGAGCGAGAGGTAGGGGATGAGAGGGAGAGAGAGAGAACCATTTAAGATGTATTTCCAGCTATAACAGCATTTTTAGACTTGGGCGAATCCTAACTTTCAGTCACATTTTCACTTAGTTTCCCATTGCCATTAATGCATGACTAAGTGACAATATGACGTGAATATGGATATAATATTGTCATGTCTACTCGTGTTCCAGTACAGTATAAATCTAATCCATGTGCCAGTGCTCCCTGTTCAGCCCCTCTATCCTCCACTACATCCAATGTGAATCTCACTGTCTGCCACATCTTGTTACAGAAGTGTCTACAGCTCAACACTGGAACACAGACAGACTGATGTCCTCGCCTGACAGACGGACGGACAGATAGACAGAGAGAGAGAGAGACAGACAGAACCATTAACATGAGAGACTGTGATATTGTAGCTATGGAAACATAAAAACTCCCCCAGGTACAAATTGCTTTGTCATTATCATGGAGCTCATGCTATTGTCCAACTCCTTCAGAAAGAGTCATCAGATAACAGCCTGGAGAGAGGCAGGGAGGAGCTAACCCTGGGACGTGTAACCTGGGCCGTGTAACCTGGGCCGTGTAACCTGGGCCTTGTAACCTGGGCCTTGTAACCTGGGCCTTGTAACCTGGGCCTTGTAACCTGGGCCTTGTAACCTGGGCCGTGTAACCTGGGCCGTGTAACCTGGGCCGTGTAACCTGGGCCTTGTAACCTGGGCCTTGTAACCTGGGCCTTGTAAGATAAGACAGGGAGGAGCTAACCCTGGGCCTTGTAACCTGGGACGTGTAACCTGGGACGTGTAACCTGGGCCGTGTAACCTGGGCCGTGTAACCTGGGCCGTGTAACCTGGGCCGTGTAACCTGGGCCTTGTAACCTGGGCCTTGTAACCTGGGCCTTGTAACCTGGGCCTTGTAACCTGGGCCTTGTAACCTGGGCCTTGTAACCTGGGCCTTGTAACCTGGGCCTTGTAAGATCAGGCAGGGAGGAGCTCACCCTGGGCCTTGTAAGATGGCTGACCTGTGCTTCCATGGCAAGGTTTGCCTCCTTCACTTTCTCTTGGAACCACTGAGAAGGAGAGAGAGAGAGAGACAGAGACAGAGACAGAGACAGAGACAGACAGAGACAGAGAGAGACAGAGACAGAGAGACAGAGACAGAGACAGAGACAGAGACAGAGAGACAGAGAGAGAGAGACAGAGACAGAGACAGAGACAGAGACAGAGACAGAGACAGAGAGAGACAGAGAGAGACAGAGAGAGACAGAGAGAGACAGAGAGAGACAGAGAGAGACAGAGACAGAGACAGAGAGAGACTGAGACAGAGACAGAGACAGAGACAGAGACAGAGACAGAGAAAGAGTGAGATTAAGTCATTTTGTAATTTGTGTAGCTCCACTACGGGTTGTTTGCCAAGTTGAAATTTAGAGGTTTCACTGGAAAGTTCACAGCTGCATGACATCCTCCATCTTCTCCCTTCTCCCCCTGTTGTTTTTACAGCCCAGAACAAGATTATCAATACTATGACAGTAGTGTCCTTCCAGCATCGCCAGGATTTAGTACTCTGCTGATCTTCCCTGTAATAAATTGTTCTGCTACTCATAAAAAAGTTGTATATCTCCAGGCTGGCTGGCTGGGCGGGTCTGACTAGGCTGGCTGACTGGCTGGGCAGGTCTGACTAGGCTGGCTGGCTGGACAGGTCTGATGACGTCTAAACGGCCGATGACATTTACTCATCTTCCTGCCATGCTTATCCCTCACCAGTGAGTGGAGGAGCACCTGGGAGAGAGATGGCGAGCGAGAGAGAAAGAGGGGAGAGAGAGATAGATATAGAGAGGGGAGAGAAAGAGGGGAGAGAGAGATAGATATAGAGAGGGGAGAGAAAGAGGGGAGAGAGAGAAAGAGGGGAGAGAGATAGACATAGAGAGGGGAGAGAGATAGATATAGAGAGGGGAGAGAAAGAGGGGAGAGAGAGAATTTTATTTATTTTTATTTTACCGTTATTTTACCAGGTAAGTTGACTGAGAACACGTTCTCATTTGCAGCAACGACCTGGGGAATAGTTACAGGGGAGAGGAGGGGGATGAATGAGCCAATTGTAAACTGGGGATTATTAGGTGACCATGATGGTTTGAGGGCCAGATTGGGAATTTAGCCAGGACACCGGGGTTAACACCCCTACTCTTACGATAAGTGCCATGGGATCTTTAATGACCTCAGAGAGTCAGGACACCCGTTTAACGTCCCATCCGAAAGACAGCACCCTATACAGGACAGTGTCCCCAATCACTGCCCTGGGGCATTGGGATATCTTTTAGACCAGAGGAAAGAGTGCCTCCTACTGGCCCTCCAACACCACTTCCAGCAGCATCTGGTCTCCCATCCAGGGACTGACCAGGACCAACCCTGCTTAGCTTCAGAAGCAAGCCAGCAGTGGTATGCAGGGTGGTATGCTGCTGGGCTAAAGAAAGAGGGGAGAGAGAGAAAGAGGGGAGAGAGAGAAAGAGGGGAGAGAGAGAAAGAGGGGAGAGAGAGATAGATATGGAGAGGGGAGAGAGAGATAGAGAGAAAGAGGGGAGAGAGAGATAGATAGAGAGGGGAGAGAGAGATGGAGAGAGAGATAGAGAGAGAGAAAGAGGGGAGAGAGGGAGAGAGAGAAAGAGGGGAGAGATAGAGAGGGTAAGAAGAGGGGGCAGTGATTCAGACCTTGTTGTCTTTAATATCAGAACCTGTTGTCGTTAATATCAAAACCTGTTGTCGCTGGTGCAGTTAGTCTAGACTAGATGTTATATCTACCTGTTTGAAAGGCAGCTGCCCAGTCAGTTCTGTGCCAAGCATCATGTTCCTGGCAATCAAGAAGATGTCACTTCCTGTTTCAAAAATAATGTTGGGGTATAACTGCCTCTGTTGGGGCATATTTATAAGGGACACAACTTGGCAAGGTAGTCTAGTGGTTAGAGCTTAGGGACGGCAGGTAGCCTAGTGGTTAGAGCGTAGGGACGGCAGGTAGCCTAGTGGTTAGAGCGTAGGGACGGCAGGTAGCCTAGTGGTTACAGCGTAGGGACGGCAGGTAGCCTAGTGGTTAGAGTGTAGGGACGGCAGGTAGCCTAGTGGTTAGAGTGTAGGGACGGCAGGTAGCCTAGTGGTTAGAGCATAGGGACGGCAGGTAGCCTAGTGGTTAGAGTGTAGGGACGGCAGGTAGCCTAGTGGTTAGAGCATAGGGACGGCAGGTAGCCTAGTGGTTAGAGCGTAGGGACGGCAGGTAGCCTAGTGGTTAGAGCGTAGGGACGGCAGGTAGCCTATTGGTTAGAGCGTAGGGACGGCAGGTAGCCTATTGGTTAGAGCGTAGGGACGGCAGGAAGCCTATTGGTTAGAGCGTAGGGACGGCAGGTAGCCTAGTGGTTAGAGCGTAGGGACGGCAGGTAGCCTAGTGGTTAGAGCGTAGGGACGGCAGGTAGCCTATTGGTTATAGCGTAGGGGCGGCAGGTAGCCTATTGGTTAGAGCGTAGGGACGGCAGGTAGCATAGTGGTTAGAACGTAGGGACGGCAGGTAGCATAGTGGTTAGAGCGTAGGGACGGCAGGTAGCCTATTGGTTAGAGCGTAGGGACGGCAGCTAGCATAGTGGTTAGAACGTAGGGACGGCAGGTAGCATAGTGGTTAGAGCGTAGGGACGGCAGGTAGCCTAGTGGTTAGAGTGTAGGGACGGCAGGTAGCCTAGTGGTTAGAGCGTAGGGACGGCAGGTAGTCTAGTGGTTAGAGCGTAGGGACGGCAGGTAGCCTAGTGGTTAGAGCGTAGGGACGGCAGGTAGCCTAGTGGTTAGAGCGTAGGGACGGCAGGTATCCTATTGGCTAGAGCGTAGGGACGGCAGGTAGCCTATTGGTTAGAGCGTAGGGACGGCAGGAAGCCTATTGGTTAGAGCGTAGGGACGGCAGGTAGCCTATTGGTTATAGCGTAGGGGCGGCAGGTAGCCTATTGGTTAGAGCGTAGGGACGGCAGGTAGCATAGTGGTTAGAACGTAGGGACGGCAGGTAGCATAGTGGTTAGAGCGTAGGGACGGCAGGTAGCCTATTGGTTAGAGCGTAGGGACGGCAGCTAGCATAGTGGTTAGAACGTAGGGACGGCAGGTAGCATAGTGGTTAGAGCGTAGGGACGGCAGGTAGCCTAGTGGTTAGAGCGTAGGGACGGCAGGTAGCCTAGTGGTTAGAGCGTAGGGACGGCAGGTAGCCTAGTGGTTAGAGCGTAGGGACGGCAGGTAGCCTAGTGGTTAGAGCGTAGGGACGGCAGGTAGCCTAGTGGTTAGAGCGTAGGGACGGCAGGTATCCTATTGGCTAGAGCGTAGGGACGGCAGGTAGCCTATTGGTTAGAGCGTAGGGACGGCAGGAAGCCTATTGGTTAGAGCGTAGGGACGGCAGGTAGCCTATTAGTTAGAGTGTAGGGACCGCAGGTAGCCTATTGGTTAGAGCGTAGGGACGGCAGGTAGCATAGTGGTTAGAACGTAGGGACGGCAGGTAGCCTAGTGGTTAGAGCGTAGGGAAGGCAGGTAGCCTAGTGGTTAGAGCGTAGGGACCGCAGGTAGCCTAGTGGTTAGAGCGTAGGGGTGGCAGGTAGCCTAGTGGTTAGAGCGTAGGGACGGCAGGTAGCCTAGTGGTTAGAGTGTAGGGCCGGCAGGTAGCCTAGTGGTTAGAGCGTAGGGACGGCAGGTAGCCTAGTGGTTAGAGCGTAGGGACGGCAGGTATCCTATTGGTTAGAGCGTAGGGACGGCAGGTAGCCTATTGGTTAGAGCGTAGGGACGGCAGGAAGCCTATTGGTTAGAGCGTAGGGACGGCAGGTAGCCTATTGGTTAGAGCGTAGGGACGGCAGGAAGCCTATTGGTTAGAGCGTAGGGACGGCAGGTAGCCTAGTGGTTAGAGCGTAGGGACGGCAGGTAGCCTAGTGGTTAGAGCGTAGGGACGGCAGGTAGCCTATTGGTTATAGAGTAGGGGCGGCAGGTAGCCTATTGGTTAGAGCGTAGGGACGGCAGGTAGCATAGTGGTTAGAGCGTAGGGACGGCAGGTAGCCTATCGGTTAGAGCGTAGGGACGGCAGTTAGGCAGTTAACCCACTAACCCACAAGGCAGTTAACCCACTGTTCCTAGGCTGTCACTGAAAATAACAATTTGTTCTTAACTGACATGCTTAGTTAAACAAAGGGAAAATACAAAGTAAGAGCGAGGAAGTGTGGGCACTTTTTGGGACATATTCTAGTGAGACAGGGAGAGAAAACAAACATCAATGCTCTCACAACACAACAGGCTTAAAGTGTGTGTTCCTCTGAAAGACATGTGAGCACCAGAGGGACTCTGATGAGTCATTGTTGTGTTGTAAACAATTCAATGGGTTTGACTTATGAATGTGAGTCCCCCTAAGTCAGCGTAATGGTGTCCGCAGTCACCCTGAGTCAGCGTAATGGTGTCAGCAGTCACCCTGAGTCAGCGTAATGGTGTCAGCAGTCACCCTGAGTCAGCGTAATGGTGTCAGCAGTCACCCTGAGTCAGCATAATGGTGTCAGCAGTCACCCTGAGTCCGCGTAATGGTGTCATCAGTCACCCTGAGTCAGTGTAATGGTGTCAGCAGTCACCCTGAGTCAGCGTAATGGTGTCAGCAGTCACCCTGAGTCAGCGTAATGGTGTCAGCAGTCACCCTGAGTCAGCGTAATGGTGTCCACAGTCACCCTAAGTCAGCGTAATGGTGTCAGCAGTCACCCTGAGTCAGCGTAATGGTGTCCGCAGTCACCCTGAGTCAGCGTAATGGTGTCAGCAGTCACCCTGAGTCCGCGTAATGGTGTCATCAGCCACCATGAGTCAGCGTAATGGTGTCAGCGTAATGGTGTCAGCAGTCACCCTGAGTCAGCGTAATGGTGTCAGCAGTCACCCTGAGTCAGTGTAATGTGTCATCAGTCACCCTGAGTCAGCATAATGGTGTCAGCAGTCACCCTGAGTCAGTGTAATGGTGTCAGCAGTCACCCGAGTCAGCGTAATGGTGTCAGCAGTCACCCCGAGTCAGTGTAATGGTGTCAGCAGTCATCCGAGTCAGTGTAATGGTGTCAGCAGTCACCCTGAGTTAGTGTAATGGTGTCAGCAGTCACCCTGAGTCCGCGTAATGGTGTCAGCAGTCACCCTGAGTCAGCGTAATGGTGTCAGCGTAATGGTGTCAGCAGTCACCCTTAAGTCAGCGTAATGGTGTCAGCAGTCACCCTGAGTCAGCGTAATGGTGTCAGCAGTCACCCTGAGTCCGCGTAATGGTGTCATCAGTCACCATGATTCAGCGTAATGGTGTCAGCGTAATGGTGTCAGCAGTCACCCTGAGTTAGTGTAACTGTGTCAGCAGTCACCCTGAGTCAGTGTAGTGATGTCAGCAGTCACCCTGAGTCAGCGTAATGGTGTCAGCAGTCACCCTGAGTCAGCGTAATGGTGTCAGCAGTCACCCTGAGTCAGCGTAATGGTGTCAGCAGTCACCCTGAGTCAGCGTAATGTGTCATCAGTCACCCTGAGCCAGCATAATGGTGTCAGCAGTCACCCTGAGTCAGTGTAATGGTGTCAGGAGTCAGCGTAAAGGTGTCAGCAGTCACCCCGAGTCAGTGTAATGGTGTCAGCAGTCACCCGAGTCAGCGTAAAGGTGTCAGCAGTCACCCTGAGTCAGTGTAATGGTGTCAGCAGTCATCCGAGTCAGTGTAATGGTGTCAGCAGTCACCCAGAGTTAGTGTAATGGTGTCAGCAGTCACCCTGAGTCAGTGTAGTGATGTCAGCAGTCACCCTGAGTCAGTGTAGTGATGTCAGCAGTCACCCCGAGTCAGTGCAATTGTGTCAGCAGTCACCCTGAGTCAGTGTAATGGTGTCAGCAGTCACCCTGAGTCAGTGTGATGGTGTCAGCAGTCACCCTGAGTCAGTGTTATGGTGTCGGCAGTCACCCTGAGTCAGTGTTATGGTGTCAGCAGTCACCCTGAGTCAGTGTAATGGTGTTGGCAGTCACCCCGAGCCAGCATAATGGTGTCGGCAGTCACCCCGAGTAAGCGTAATGGTGTCCGCGATAACCATTACACATTCACTCAATAGGCTGGAATCTGATGACCCCACCAAAATCTGCCTGGAAATGCACCGATCACTGGAAAACACAAACAGACAGCTTATTGTTAAAACCACAAGTCAGAACAAGGACTTGTTTATGACATCAGTGTAATAGAACCAGGGGACAACGGGAAACAAAACAATAAAGATGGCAGGGCCTGGTGTTGCTTAGCACGGACGACGTCAGCCAGTCCAGCAGTAAAACAAACAAACCTGTTGTTGCTTCTATCACACGTCACACTATCGTTCACTGATCACAGTTCAGTTTGGAATGTAAATCAAAAGACAGGCTGACTGACGTCCTGAAACCCTCGTTGGAAGATTCCAGATGTTCTATTCCCTGGAATATTCCAACCAGGTTTTTTGGGGTAAAACAGGGAATTTTACAACCCTACTAACCTGATAGAAAGGGGAGGAAGGGAAGCGTTACTAAGGTACACAATAGTATATTTTGGTAGATAGAAGGTGCTCTTTGGTAAAAGGTGTGAATTGGTCATCAAAAAGAAAGGAGGACCAAGGCACTCTTCATATAAATCATTAAAATGCCTTTATTAGTATGGCATGTTCAATAGAAACAAAGTTGAACAAATCTGACGCGTTTCGGCTGCATGGCCTTCGTCAGGGAGTACAAAGAAATAATACAATGTCCTCTTTTGAACAGCTTTTCCAATTGGCCCTGATTTGAAGAGGGAGTGTAACTCTCGTCGGTGGAAGGAAGAGTGGACCAAAGCACAGCGTGGAAAGTGTTCATGAGATTTATTTTCAAGAAATACACAAACAAAAATAACTAATTCAAAAACGAACGGGAACAGTTCCGTCAGGCACAGACACTAAACAGAAAATAACACCCCACAAAACCCAAACGGAAAATGACAACTTATACATGATCCCCAATCAGAGACAACGATAGACAGCTGCCTCTGATTGGGAACCACACTAGGCAAAAACAACAAAGAAATAGAAAACATAGATTCTCCCACCCGAGTCACACCATGACCTAACAAAACATAGAGAATAAATAAGGATCTCTAAGGTCAGGGTCAGGGTTACAAAATTGATTGGACACACCTAGTAAGCAATACTATACACATTAAAAAGTGAAATATTGTAGCTATGTTATCATAAAAATACAACTCCAAGCTAATAGTATCAGAATGCCTAGAATGGTAGTTCTAACCTTAAATATGACTGGGAGAAGTGTCAAGAATAAGAAAGCAATATATTCCATAGTACACTAGAACACAGCAAAACATGAACAACAACAGTGTAAACATAGCTGAGGGCAATTGAGCAAAATGTCCACTAGATGACAGCAAATGGACCTATCACGACCTTACAGGAAAGGTGAGAAATCTTCATTTAAACCAGGGTACTTAGTGGCCTGTAGTTTGTAAATCCATATCTCCATTTAAACCAGGGTACTTAGTGGCCTGTAGTTTGTAAATCCATATCTCCATTTAAACCAGGGTACTTAGTGGCCTGTAGTTTGTAAATCCATATCTTCATTTAAACCAGGGTACTTAGTGGCCTGTAGATTGTAAAGCCATATCTTCATTTAAACCAGGGTACTTAGTGGCCTGTAGTTTGTAAAGCCATATCTTCATTTAAACCAGGGTACTTAGTGGCCTGTAGTTTGTAAAGCCATATCTTCATTTAAACCAGGATACTTAGTGGCCTGTAGTTTGTAAATCCAAAAACTTTCCCTTTGGTTTAACTGTTTAAGACAGTCCCCTTTTCTAATTGAGGCCGGAACATGATCAATACCCATAGCTTGTAGGGAGGCAGGGTTGCCATGGTGTAAGGACTTGTAGTGTCTTGCCATGGGGTAGTCTTCATTGCCTACCTGTATTGTGTACTTGTGTTCCGCCAAGCGATCTTGAAGGCATCTCTTTGTCCGTCCAATGTAGAACACCTTGCACTGTGGACATTCCAATCTACAGATGACATGAGTGGTTTTGCATTAATGAAATGCTTGATGTAATACTCCATTTTAGAAGCTGTGTCAACTAAATACTTTTTCTGTGCAATATTTCTGCAATGGTTCCACTGGTTACATATTAAAAGAGCCCTTAGGTTTCTGGTCAAGCCAAGTTTTTTGAGAGTCACCAGGAAGATAGCTGTGGACTAATTTGTCATTTAGGGTAGGACATCTCTTAATGCTTATGACTGGTGGCTCTGGGAAGACTTGGCGTAGTAGCGTATCACTTTGGATGATTCCCCAATTATTTTTAATGCTTCTTTTAATGTTCTCTGCTTCAGTGCTGTATTTTGTAACAAAATTCACTCTCTCTGATGTATCACGAGGCACTCCCCTTCGCAACAAGTTCTCTCTGTCAAGTAATCCAGCCCTTATACCTGCATCTTTCAGGACCTGAACGCTGTAGCCCCGATTCAAGAAGCGATTCTCCCATTCAGCAGATTTGACACTGTAGTCTGTTTCCTGATCGCAAACTCTGTGGACTCTTGCGAATTGGTCATATGGAATGTTCTCTTTTAGCCTTTTGGGGTGAAAGCTGTCTGCCCTCAGAATGGTATTCCCATCTGTAGGCTTCCTAAAGATTGATGTGTGCAAAAAACCTTTGTCATTTTTACTAATGTCGAGGTCCAAAAAATGAATGTTATCCTTGCTGTACTCCATAGTTAGTTTGATATTAGGGTTAATGCTGTTAAGGTATTGGTGGAAGGAAATAAGTTCATCTTCTGAGCCGGACCTAAACAAGGCAAACGTCATCAATATAGCGTCCCCACCATATAATCCGGTCAAAGAAATGGTTATTAGAAGGATCCAAAATGAAGTCATTTTCCCATTTACCCAAGTACAAACCAGCGTAGGAAGGGCTGTAGCAAGCTCCCATGGCACATCCTTTGACCTGTTTAAAAATACGGTCCTGGAAGATAAAGATGTTATGATTAAGAGTCCATTCAGTCAGACAATGAATTCTGTAGGAGGCATCTCAGTTTCAGGCCGGGTACTCAAGAAATGGTGCTTCGCTGCCCAACCTTGTTGATGCTCAATGGTGGTGTATAGAGACTCCACATCCATGGTGACTAAAAAGGAAGCTGTACCTATATTGTTTAATTCCTTCATTTTGTTCAACACATCTGTGGTATCTTGAAGATAGGCTGGGAGTGACATCAGAAAAGGCTTAATAAAGTAATCAATGTGATTAGAGATGGGTTCTGTCAGACTTTCATTACCACTAATGACTGGTCTGCCTGGGGGATCAATGTGATTAGAGATGGGTTCTGTCAGACTTTCATTACCACTAATGACTGGTCTGCCTGGGGGATCAATGTGATTAGAGATGGGTTCTGTCAGACTTTCATTACCACTAATGACTGGTCTGCCTGGGGGATCAATGTGATTAGAGATGGGTTCTGTCAGACTTTCATTACCACTAATGACTGGTCTGCCTGGGGGGGGTTCATTACCACTAATGACTGGTCTGCCTGGGGGGGGGGGGGGGGGGGGGGGGGGGGGGTTCATTACCACTAATGACTGGTCTGCCTGGGGCGGGGTTCAAGATTCTTGTGGACTTTTGAAAGTAGATCAAAAGAAGCCATTGTCTGAAATGTAACCATTCTCCTTGGCTTCTGTGCGGATCCCTTTAAATTCAGTTTTTAGGTCCTCTGTAGGGTTGAAAGTAAGAGGTTGGTAGAATTCTGTCACATATTTGTCTTTCCTCCACACTACTGTAGCGCCACCTTTGTCTGCTTTTTTAACCACAATCCGTTCATTTTTGGACAATGA
Organism: Salvelinus fontinalis; assembly: GCF_029448725.1. Lineage (NCBI taxonomy): Eukaryota > Metazoa > Chordata > Actinopteri > Salmoniformes > Salmonidae > Salvelinus > Salvelinus fontinalis. The sequence goes on from NC_074696.1 coordinate 10,189,593, forward strand.
TTCAACTGCATCCCTCTCTGTCTTAGAAAGATTACGTCGTGTTTGGTTGGAGTCAATTTTACCCTTAAAAAGATTCTCCACATCAAAATTCACTTTCTTGGCAAATGTATTTAGTGTGGCATTCTGGACGATGGGACAAAAGGTGGACTTGGGCTTAAAAGGTGTTTTAGAGGGAACAGAAACTGCCTGACCTGAGACACTGGTGTCTGTAGTTGGAGAGATGTTCTGCTTGTACCAGGCATTCAGATGTAGATTCCTGTAGAAACTAAATAGGTCAATATTTGTATTGAATTCGTGTATGTGGGGGCAAAGGACAGTCCTGTAGACAGAACCCTTACACAATCATCAGAAAGGGTTTCTCCAGAAAAGTTGATCACAGCCTTGTTCTGGTCCTACTCCGTGTGGTTGGATAGTCTTTATTTCTTCCACCCCTCCGTGTTGGCCTCTCCCTCTCTTGTTGAGGAACCTGCGTGACTCCTCTTCCTGATCTAAAACATGTTGGAGAGCTACTTACTCTCGCTTCTCAATTCAATTCCCTCCCTCCCTCTCCTCTCTCTCACCGCCTGAGAGAGAAGAGAGAGGAGAGGGAGGGAGGGAATTGAATTGAGAAGCGAGAGAGAGGGAGGAAAAGAGAGAGAAGGGGAGGAGAGAGAGAGAGAGAGAGAGAGGAGGGACACAGAGAAGAGAGTCAGTGCCATGCGTTACATCATTTTCATTGACATGCTCAAATGATCGAAAGACCCTCTGACCTACACAGAGCTGTGGTCGAAAGTAGTGCACTATGCTGGGAATAGAGTGCCATTTGAGACGCAGGCATACCCAGTGACCAACAAATACTACAACACAAAAAGAAAGTCAAATGTCCTGTATGTCTCTCTGGGCCATCTCTTCACAATGCAAAAACCACTGCTTCTTCAACAAAGGTTCCCCAGAGCGGCTGAAAGACAGGAAGGTGGGAAAGAGGACAAGAGGAAGAGAGAAATATTTAGCATATAGAACAAGATAAGAGATTTACCATGGCAACTGGGTGTGCCTTTACTGTATGGTGTCAAAAGTACATTATAAGTGACTTAATTGTCACGTTCCTGACCTATTTCTGTTAGTTTGTTGTATGTGTTAGTTGGTCAGGACGTGAGTTTGGGTGGGCATTCTATGTTGTCTGTTTCTATGTTGGTTTAGGGTTGCCTGGTATGGCTCTTAATTAGAGGCAGGTGTTTGGCGTTCCTCTAATTGAGAGTCATATTTAGGTAGGTTGTTTCACAGTGTTCGTTGTGGGTGGTTGTCTCCTGTGTCAGTGTTTGTCGCACCATACGGGACTGTTCGGTTTGTTTGTTCATCGTTATTTTATGTGTAGGCTATTTTCCCTGTTCGTGCGTTCTTCGTGTTTATGTAAGTTCGTCGTCCAGGTCTGTCTACTCCGTTTGTTGTTTTGTTAGTTATAGTGAAGTTCGTGTTTTCGTGTTTTCTTTAAATAAATTATGTGTTCACAACCCGCTGCGCCTTGGTTCCATCACTACTCCTCCTTTTCGGTTGAAGAGGAGGAGGACCACCATAACATTAATGTAGTGCCTTAATCATGTAGTGCCCTAATAATGTAGTGCCCTAATAATGTAGTGCCCTAATAATGTAGTGCCCTAATGTATTCTGGGATAAGTGCCTTAATGTAAAGATTCTGGGATAAGTCAAAAACATGATTATTTTTTGTACTGAAAGAAAATGTGTTTTCAAGAGAAATGCAGTAGAGAATATTTTTTTTCTCCCCACAGTGGAAAGTGAAGGAACGTCCACAAAAAAATCTTTTTTTGCAGTTATTCAGTTCATATTAGGTAACTGATCCTATTTCTATGTGACATTACAGGAGATGTGCCCTGTGGGCATTCTTAAAGAATAGCAGGTAACCTAGATCTCATGTGTACACATTAGATTATTGGCTTGACTAAATCAAACCAGGTTCTGGGATAACTGACAAATATGATTCCTTTTGGCCAGCAAATATGAACGTGGAGATTCATTCACTTTCCACTGTGCAAATCAAAAAAATCTCTACCGTATTTCACTTGAAAACACATCTTCTTTCAGTACAAAAATAATAACATTTTTGACTTCTCCCAGAATCTGGGTATGTTTGTTTAGGGCACTACATTATTAGGGCACTACATTATTAAGGTACTACATTATTAGGGCACTACATTATTAGGGCACTACATTATTAGGGCACTACCTTACATGATTCTTACACCATTTCTATCTCAAGAGAGAGGGAACCGACACGTATAGTTGTAGAGATACAGATACTGTGGCTCCCTCTACATACAGATACAGTGAATGTGGCTCCCTCTACATACAGATACAGTGACTGTGGCTCCCTCTACATACAGATACAGTGACTGTGGCTCCCTCTACATACAGATACAGATACTGTGGCTCCCTCTACATACAGATACAGTGAATGTGGCTCCCTCTACATACAGCTACATACAGCTACAGTGAATGTGGCTACCTCTACATACAGATACAGTGACTCTGGCTCCCTCTACATACAGATACAGTGACTATGGCTCCCTCTACATACAGATACAGTGACTCTGGCTCCCTCTACATACAGATACAGTGACTATGGCTCCCTCTACATACAGATACAGTGACTCTGGCTCCCTCTACATACAGATACAGTGACTATGGCTCCCTCTACATACAGATACAGTGAATGTGGCTACCTCTACATACAGATACAGTGACTATGGCTACCTCTACATACAGATGGATCGATACATGACTTTATCCCTTTTTCCTCTGAACATTATCTCTATTAATGCACTTGTTCTCTGGCATCAAAACGTTTTACTCCGTGAGAAGAGGAGTATGAGAGGAAGAGATAGACAGAAGAGAAAGATTAGATATGTCTTAGACATCTCAGCCAGTAGATAACTGACAGACAGACAACAACCACGTCTAGATGAGATTGTGTACCTCCAAACATTGGCCACAGAGAGGGGTCATTGTACCATCTCCTCCAATCATAGTGAGGTGAGGAAGACAGTGCCTCTGGGAAAGCAGGAAGTCAGTGTGGTCGTGAGCTGGTAAATACAACCCATATTTATGTTAATTTATTTTACCGTTTGTAACTATTTGCACATCATTACAACACTGTATATAGCCAACAAAAAACAAACATTTTAAATGTCTTTATTCCTTTGGAACATCTGTGAGTGTAATGTTTACTGTACATTTTTTATTATTTATTTAACTTTTGTTTATTATCTATTTCACTTGCTTTGACAATGTAAACTTATGTTTCCATTAGGGCACTACATGATTAAGGCACTACATGATTAGGGCACTACATGATTAGGGCACTACATTATTAGGGCACTGCATTATTAGGGCACTACATTATTAGGGCACTACATTATTAGGGCACTACATGACTAAGGCACTACATGATTAGGGCACTACATGATTAGGGCACTACATTATTAGGGCACTGCATTATTAGGGCACTACATTATTAGGGCACTACATTATTAGGGCACTACATGACTAAGGCACTACATTATTAGGGCACTACATTATTAGGGCACTACATTATTAGGGCACTACATGATTAAGGCACTACATTATTAGGGATCTACATTATTAGGGCACTACATGATCCCAGATCCCAGAGCTGACAAGGTAAAAAAATATAATTCTAACTAAAGGGACAAACTTTGGGGCTGCATAGGGAAATACAGAATCTGAATGCATAGCCGTTTTTATCAATTATACTGGAACATATACTACAGCATAGTCTCACTTGTAAAAGAGGTCTACCTCAATGGCACCTCATGGAGAAAGTTTTTTTTTGATCATGAGATCTTGAAACTAGTAATGTAACTACTACTAAATGTAATATTAACTAGTACTAACCGGATCCATGGTGAAGCAGGCTCTGCTCCAGTCCAGAGACGTTCCCTCAGCTGGTGATAGATCTCCTCTCCCGTACTGGAACACACAGACAGAACCCTTACTGGAACAGACAGACAGAACCCTTACTGGAACAGACAGACAGAACCCTTACTGGAACAGAAAGACAGAACCCTTACTGGAACACACAGACAGAACCCTTACTGGAATAGACAGACAGAACCCTTATTGGAACAGACAGACAGAACCCACACAAAGACAGAACCCTTACTGGAACACACAGACAGAACCCTTACTGGAACAGACAGACAGAACCCTTACTGGAACAGACAGACAGAACCCTTATTGGAACACACAGACAGAACCCTTACTGGAACAGACAGACAGAACCCTTACTGGAACAGACAGACAGAACCCTTACTGGAACACACAGACAGAACCCTTACTGGAACAGACAGACAGAACCCTTACTGGAACAGACAGACAGAACCCTTACTGGGACACAAATCAAATCAAATCCAATTGTATTCGTCACATACACATGGTTAGCAGATGTTAATGTGAGTGTAGCGAAATGCTTGTGCTTCTAGTTCCGACCATGCAATAATATCTAACAAGTAATCTAACCTAACAATTCCACAACAACTACCTTATACACACAAGTGTAAAGGAATGAATAAGAATATGTACATAAAAAAATATATGAATGAGTAATGGTATAGAACGGCATAGGCAAGATGCAGTAGATGGTATAGAGTACAGTATATACATATGAGATGAGTAATGTAGGGTATGTAAACATTATATAAAGTGGCATTGTTTAAAGTGGCTAGTGATAAATCTATTACATCAATTTTCCATTATTAAAGTGGCTAGAGATGAGTCAGTATGTTGGCAGCAGCCACTCAATGTTAGTGATGGCTGTTTAACAGTCTGATGGCCTTGAGATAGAAGCTGTTTTTCAGTCTCTCGGTCCCAGCTTTGATGCACCTGTACTGACCTCGCCTTCTGGATGATAGCGGGGTGAACAGGCAGTGGCTCGGGTGGTTGTTGTCCTTGATGATCTTTTTGGTCTTCCTGTGACATCTGGTGGTGTAGGTGTCGTCGCAGGTAGTTTGCCCCCGGTGATGCGTTGTGCAGACCTCACTACCCTCTGGAGAGCCTTACGGTTGTGACAGACAGAACCAAATATAAAAATAGAATAACCTTGCTTTATTTTATTAAGAAGATGGATGATTCCACTAATGACAGTGGAAAGCACTTTCAGACAGAAGAGAGAAGAGAACGAGAGAGAGAATAAGAGAACGAGAGCGAGAGAGAGAATAAGAGAATGAGAGCGAGAGAGAGAATAAGAGAAGAGAGAGAACAAGAGAGAAGAAAAGAACGAGAGAGAGAATAAGAGAACAAGAGAGAGAATAAGAGAGCGAGAGAGAGAATAAGAGAGCAAGAGAGAGAATAAGAGAACGAGAGAGAGAATAAGTGAGCGAGAGAGAGAATAAGAGAGCGAGAGAGAGAATAAGAGAGCGAGAGAGAGAATAAGAGAGCGAAAGAGAGAATAAGAGAGCGAGAGAGAGAATAAGAGAGCGAGAGAGAGAATAAGAGAGCGAGAGAGAGAATAAGAGAACGAGAAAGAGAATAAGAGGAGAGAGAATACGAGAAGAGAGAATAAGAGAGCGAAAGAGAGAATAAGAAAGCGGACGAGAGAATAAGAGAGTGAGAGAGAGAATAAGAGAGCGAGAGAGAGAATAAGAGAGCGAGAGAGAGAATAAGAGAGCGAGAAAGAAAATAAGAGAAGAGAGAATAAGAGATCGAGAGAGAGAATAAGAGAGCGAGAGAGAGAATAAGAGAAGAGAGAATAAGAGATCGAGAGAGAGAATAAGAGAGCGAGAGAGAGAATAAGAGAACGAGAGAGAGAATAAGTGAGCGAGAGAGAGAATAAGAGAGCGAGAGAGAGAATAAGAGAGCGAGAGAGAGAATAAGAGAGCGAGAGAGAGAATAAGAGAACGAGAGAGAGAATAAGAGAGCGAGAGAGAGAATAAGAGAGCGAGAGAGAGAATAAGAGAGCGAGAGAGAGAATAAGAGAGCGAGAGAGAGAATAAGAGAACGAGAAAGAGAATAAGAGGAGAGAGAATAAGAGAAGAGAGAATAAGAGAGCGAAAGAGAGAATAAGAAAGCGGACGAGAGAATAAGAGAGCGAGAGAGAGAATAAGAGAGCGAGAGAGAGAATAAGAGAGCGAGAGAGAATAAGAGAAGAGAGAATAAGAGATCGAGAGAGAGAATAAGAGAGCGAGAGAGAATAAGAGAAGAGAGAATAAGAGAGCGAGAGAGAGATGCAGAGGGCCAGTCACAATAGGTGGAGGGATACACATGGAAAAGAAACGATTCACAGCATGTGGCAGTCTGTTCTGTATGGGAATGAGAAAAAAAACAGGCATTTGAAAATATAGCATTATTATAGCATTATCATATTATTATGTATTATGTATCATATATTATGTTATTAGATTTTTATTACACTTTATCATAACATTTGGCCCCATGGGACAGTTTTAAAGTACGACTTATAATACTCTATTCTCTTACATGGATCTCTGGGGTGAAAAAGATTTCTTTCTTCCACCACTGGTACCAGCCTGTCACCACATATTCAGGACTGGAGGACGAAGGGAAGAGCAAGGTGGTGTTTAACAAAGGGATGGTCAGGGTGAATAAGAACGGAGGAATTTATTTAGCGAGCGTGGCAAATGAAACAAACCGATGTTTAAAAAGACTGACATACACCCAGATGACACAGGACAGGACTAGGGTGTGAGTCTAGGAAATACATGACCTTTATTTTCCCCAGGTGGTGGTGAAGCACTGCACACTCTCCTCTCTTTTTCACTCCAGTTCATTCCTTGATCTTCTAAGAGGGCACGGATGTAATATCTTGTCAACCTTCGTGTCAAAAATGCCAAGGTGCAGCGTGCCCAGTCGCATTAGGTGGAGGGATACGCATGGAGAATGGCCGAGGTGCAGCGTGCCCAGTCACAATAGGTGGAGGGATACACATGGAGAATGGCCGAGGTGCATCATGGCCAGTCACATTAGGTGGAGGGATACACATGGAGAATGGCCGAGGTGCATCGTGCCCAGTCACATTAGGTGGAGGGATACGCATGGAGTATGGCCGAGGTGCAGCGTGCCCAGTCACATTAGGTGGAGGGATACACATGGAGAATGTCCGAGGTGCAGCGTGCCCAGTCACATTAGGTGGAGGGATACACATGAAGAATGGCCGAGGTGCAGCGTGCCAGTCACATTAGGTGGAGGGATACACATGGAGAATGGCCGAGGTGCAACGTGCCCAGTCACATTAGGTGGAGGGATACACTTGGAGTATGGCCGAGGTGCAGCGTGCCCAGTCACATTAGGTGGAGGGATACACATGGAGTATGGCCGAGGTGCAGAGGGCCCAGTCACATTAGGTGGAGGGATACGCATTGAGAATGGCCGAGGTGCATCGTGCCAGTCACATTAGGTGGAGGGATACACCTGGAGAATGGCCGAGGTGCAGCGTGCCCAGTCACATTAGGTGGAGGGATACACATGGAGAATGGCCAAGGTGCATCGTGCCAGTCACATTAGGTGGAGGGATACGCATGGAGAATGGCCAAGGTGTAGCGTTCCAGTCACATTAGTTGGAGGGATACACATGGAGAATGGCCGAGGTGCAGCGTGCCCGTCACATTAGGTGGAGGGATACACATGGAGAATGGCCGAGGTGCAGCGTGCCCGTCACATTAGGTGGAGGGATACACATGGAGAATGGCCGAGGTGCATCGTGCCCAGTCACATTAGGTGGAGGGATACACATGGAGAATGGCCGAGGTGCAGCGTGCCCAGTCACATTAGGTGGAGGGATACACATGGAGTATGGCCGAGGTGCAGAGGGCCCGTCACATTAGGTGGAGGGATACACATGGAGAATGGCCGAGGTGCATCGTGCCCAGTCACATTAGGTGGAGGGATACACATGGAGTATGGCCGAGGTGCAGCGTGCCCAGTCACATTAGGTGGAGGGATACACATGGAGTATGGCCGAGGTGCAGAGGGCCCAGTCACATTAGGTGGAGGGATACGCATGGAGAATGGCCGAGGTGCAGCGTGCCCGTCACATTAGGTGGAGGGATAAACATGGAGAATGGCCGAGGTGCATCGTGCCCAGTCACATTAGGTGGAGGGATACACATGGAGAATGGCCGAGGTGCAACGTGCCCAGTAACATTAGGTGGAGGGATACACATGGAGTATGGCCGAGGTGCAGCGTGCCCGTCACATTAGGTGGAGGGATACGCATGGAGAATGGCCGAGGTGCATCGTGCCAGTCACATTAGGTGGAGGGATACACATGGAGAATGGCCGAGGTGCATCGTGCCAGTCACATTAGGTGGAGGGATACACATGGAGTATGGCCGAGGTGCAGCGTGCCCAGTCACATTAGGTGGAGGGATACACATGGAGAATGGCCAAGGTGCATCGTGCCAGTCACATTAGGTGGAGGGATACACATGGAGAATGGCCGAGGTGCATCGTGCCAGTCACATTAGGTGGAGGGATACACATGGAGTATGGCCAAGGTGCAGCGTGCCCAGTCACATTAGGTGGAGGGATACGCATGGAGAATGGCCGAGGTGCAGCGTGCCCAGTTTACAGTATAAGAGTCTTACTGTGTAGACTGCTCAGTATGGCCTTCTCCTTCTCTCTCCTCCACCTCTCTTTATCAGCCGTGGTTCTGAAGAGCAGGAGTTGATTGAGAGGAGGGTTTCCCTGTATTGTTAGAAACACACCCTGTGTACCCCTCTCGCTGCTACCCTCACAGAGAGGATCTCCACATCTCCTGCAAAATAAATTGGAAGGACTGTTTAGTTGTTCAATTGGCCATTATTGAAAGGGAGTTGCAATATACGCTGAAAAAAATATATAAATGCAATGTGCAACAATTTCAAAGATTTTACTGAGTTACAGTTCATTTCAGGAAATCGGTCAATTGAAATAAATTCATTAGGCCCTAATCTATGGATTTCACATGACTGGGAATACAGATATGCATCTGTTGGTCACAGATACCTTTAAAAAAAAAAGTAGGTGTGTGGATCAGAAAACCAGTCAGTATCTGGTGTGACCACTATTTGCCTCATGCAGCACGACACATCTCCTTCACATAGAGTTGATCAGGCTGTTCATTGTGGCCTGATGTGGAATGTTGTCCCACTCCTCTTCAATGGGTGTGTGAATTTGCTTGATATTGGTGGAATTTGAACATGCTGTCGTACACGTCGATCCAGAGCATCCCAAACATGCTCATTGGTTGACATGTCTGGTGAGTATGCAGGCCATGGAAGAACTGGGACATTTTCAGCTTCTAGGAATTGTGTACAGATCCTTGAGACATGGGGCTGTGCATTACCATGCTGAAATATGAGGTGATTGCAGGGCGGATGAATGGCACGACAATGGGCCTCAGGATCTCGTCACAGTATTTCTGTGCATTAAAATTGCCATTGATAAAATGCAATTGTGTTGGTTGTCCGTAACTTATGCCTGTCCATACCATAACCCCACTGCCACCATGGGGCACTCTGTTCATAATATTGACATCAGCAAACCGCTCGCCCGCACAACGCCATACATGCAGTCTGCCATCTGCCCGGTACAGTTGAAACCAGGATTCATCCTTGAAGAGCACACTTCTCCAGCGTGCCAGTGGTCATCAAAGGTGAACATTTGCCCGCTGAAGTTGGTTATGTCGCTGAAATGTAGTCAGGCCAAGATCCTGCTGAGGACAACGAACACACAGATGAGATTCTCTGAGATGGTTTTTGACAGTTTGAGAATAAACTATTTGGTTGTGCAAACCCACAGTTTCATCAGCTGTCCGGGTGGCTAGTCTCAGACGATCCCACAGGTGAAGAAGCCGGATGTGGAGGTCCTGGGCTGACGTGTTTACATGTGGTCTGCGGTGCTGAGGCAGGTTAGACGTACTGCCAAATTCTAGAAAATGACATTCAATTCTCTGGCAACAGCTCTGGTGAACATTCCTGCAGTCAGCATGCCAATTGAACACTCTCTCAAAACATGAGACATCTGTGGCATTGTGTTGTGTGACAAAATAGCACATTTTTGAGTGGCCTTTTACTGTCCACAGCACAAGGTGCACCTGTGTAATGATCATGCTGTTTAATCTGTTGTTTTTATTTTACCTTTATTTAACTATGCAAGTCAGTTAAGAACAAATTCTTATTTTCAACGACGGCCTAGGAACAGTGGGTTAACTGCCTTGTTCAGGGGCAGAACGACAGATTTTTTTTACCTTGTCAGGTCAGGGATTTGATCTTGCAACTTTTCAGTTACTAGTCCAACACTCTAACCACTAGGCTACCTGCAGCCCCAGTTTCTTGATATGCCACACCTGTCAGGTGACAGGTGGATGGATTATCTTGGCAAAGGAGAAATGCTCACTAACAGGGATGTAAACAAATTTGTGCACAATATTTGAGAGAAATAAGATTTTTGTGCATATGGAACATTTCTGGGATCTTTTATTTCAGCTCATGAAACATGGGACCAACACTTTACATGTTGCATTTATATTGTTGTTCAGTGAGTTGTAAAGCATGTAAGCAACTGCTTCCTGTTCACCTTCATTCAATGAATCATTGTAAAAAATAAAATAAAAATCCTATCCATTTAATGTTACCCATTTAAAACATAACATAGTTCTAGGAATTTGCTGTTTTTATTCTGCCTTGATAGCTAAGAAAAAAAAAATCACCTTTTATTTAACCAGGTAGGCTAGTTGAGAACAAGTTCTCATTTGCAACTGCGACCTGGCCAAGATAAAGCAAAGCAGTTAGACACATACAACAACACAGAGTTACACATGGAATAAACAAACATACAGTCAATAATACAGTACAAAAAATCTATATACAGTGTGTGCAAATGAGGTAAGATAAGAGAGGTAAGGCAATAAATAGGCCATGGTGGCGAAGTAATTACAATATAGCAATTAAACACTGGAATGGTAGGATGTGCAGAAGATGAATGTGCAAGTTGAGATACTGGGGGGCAAAGGAGCAAGATAAATAAATGAATACAGTATGGGGATGAGGTAGTTGGATGGGCTATTTACAGATGTACAGGTGCAGTGATCTGTGAGCTGCTCTGACAGCTGGTGCTTAAAGCTAGTGAGGGAGGTAAGAGTCTCTTCGAGATTTTTTCAGTTCGTTCCAGTCATTGGCAGCAGAGAACTGGAAGGAGAGGCGGCCAAAAGAGGAATTGGCTTTGGGGGTGACTAGTGAGATATAGCTGCTGGAGCGCGCGCTATGGGTGGGTGCTGCTATGGTGACCAGTGAGCTGAGATAAGGCGGGGCTTTACCTAGCAGAGACTTGTAGATGACCTGGAGCCAGTGGGTCTGGCGACGAGTATGAAGCGAGGGCCAGCCAACGAGATCATACAGGTCACAGTGGTGGGTAGTATATGGGGCTTTGGTGACAAAACGGATGGCACTGTGATAGACTGCATCCAATTTGTTGAGTAGAGTGTTGGAGGCTATTTTGTAAATGACATCAGAAGTCGAGGATCGGTAGGATGGTCAGTTTTACGAGGGTATGTTTGGCAGCATGAGTGAAGGATGCTTTGTTGCGAAATAGGAAGCCGATTCTAGATTTAATTTTGGATTGGAGATGCTTAATGTGAGTCTGGAAGGAGAGTTTACAGTCTAACCAGACACCTAGGTATTTGTAGTTGTCCACATAGTCTAAGTCAGAACCGTCCAGAGTAGTGATGCTGGACGGGTGGGCAGGTGTGGGCAGCGATCGGTTGAAGAGCATGCATTTAGTTTGACTTGCATTTAAGAGCAGTTGGAGGCCACGGAAAGAGAGTTGTATGGCATTGAAGCTCATCTGGAGGTTAGTTAACACAGTGTCCAAAGAAGGGCCAGAAGTATACTGAATGGTGTCGTCTGCGTAGAGGTTGATCAGAGAATCACCAGCAGCAAGAGCGACATCATTGATGTATACAGAGAAGAGAGAATTGAACCCTGTGGCACTCCCATAGAGACTGCCAGAGGTCTGGACAGCAGGCCCTCCGATTTGACACACTGAACTCTATCAGAGAAGTCGTTGGTGAACCAGGCGAGACAATCATTTGAGAAACCAAGGCCAGGTTGACAAAGTTCCAGTGAAACTTTCTGCTTTTCATCGGCAGGTTTTCTTGTCATGGTCCTTAATTTATAAGCATAATTTTTCTCCACACAGATATTATATATGGAATAATTGGGACATATTGTATAAAAATACTTCTTTATTTTTAGAATATTTGTTCCGAAATAATATCCGACTGGTGAGCCAACTGGTAAATTCAGAGGGTCTTTTACTTAGTTATAAGGAATTATTATCACTTTACAAGTTCCCCGTAACATCTAAAGATTTTGCAATTATTTTAGATGCCATTCTCTCAGGTGTTGCTTTATTATTCGGGAACGTGTCAAGACCTAACCCTCAGAGCCTACCTCCCATTAACCCTGTTGACTCATCAGTAGGAAAGATTTGTTCCTCTTTTGGTCCATTCAACAACAGAGCGATACGAACCTTGTTTCAGCAGGATGTTGTATCTATACCTTATGTCATGCCTTATTGGACCGGATTTATTGATAATATCTGTTGGAAAAAAGTTTGGATGTTGCCACACACATACCTACTTGTTAACAAAATGAAGGAAGTTTAATAAAAAAAATATTCATAGACATGGGATCAAAGTGCCGAAGTGCACATTTTTTTGTATATTATAATTATCTTCAGTTCATATTTGTTTGCTTTGTAAATACATTTGGATTAATAAGAGATTAAAAATAAACTGTTTTTAAACAGAGTTTTTTCTGATAATTATGTTCGTGTCATTTAACTAGCTAGCTACAGCAACCATACAACAATCGATGTTTCCGGCGAACACGTTTGCGTACGGAGCTACCGGAAGTGGTCCGTCTAGGAATTACTTCCTCCATATAGCCAATCATTTTTTTTTGAAACTCTGATACAGCTTCTTGCCGAACATCCAACGACAACGAGTCTGTTAAGTGTTGCAAAAACAGGGTGGTTGTTGTTCCTAAAACAACGTTTGTTGACGGCTGGCGCGACCTCAATACCGCCAAACTAACATCATCAGGATGGCGGAGGCGCCAGGTACTTCTAACGAGACCATAACGGAGACCATTCAAGTAGAAACGCCCCAGCAGGTAAGTAGTAGATACAGGAACATAACGAATAGACTGTTTGGAATCGAGTCCAATATGCATACAGAGGCCGCAGTAGATTGGATCAAACTAGCTAGCTACCTAGTTACAATAACTAAAGTCATCAATTATTAGCTAAAGCCAGCAATTCCATGGTAACGCGACATTTATGCAGAGTCACAGATTTTTCACTTTAAAACGTATGCCAAACAAAAGTAATTGATTTCAAAGTATAACAAGCCATACAACTTTATGCACAAGGACTACTTTGAACCATTTACACAGTAAATAAATAAAACATTTACTGGAAAAACTGTGCAAATGCAAAGTTTAATAACTAACAGAAAGACGTTCAAATCTTCGCTCGGTTTTTATTATGCTGTCCAACTTTGTATCTGCACAGTTCTTCCTGTGAATGTTTTGGTAAAAGTTTCTGTGAAAATTTTTCAAAATAGTAATTGCGCATAGAAGTCTATTATTTGTTCAACTTTGAAATTAAAAAATCTGAGTCTTGGCGTAATTCCGTTACCATGAAATTGCCCCTTACTAACTAGCTCATAGTGGTGAAATTATTTGATCCTAGCTGTGAAGTGTAGCACATTGCCAGTTGTACCAGCCCATCAACTAACTAGCAAATGTGATGTTGACTGGCTACATGACCTTGTTGACAAGAGAAACACTGTATGCCTGTATAAAGGTGAAGCTTAAACGGTCTCCTGTTTGTGTCTCTCAGGAGGGACGTAGCCTGACCATCAAGCTGAGGAAGAGAAAGACTGACAAGAAGGTGGAGTGGTCCAGCGACACAGTGGACAACGAGCATATGGGAAGGAGGTCCTCCAAGTGTGAGTATTTATTTCACACCTCCCTCTGTTTCTAGCTGTTTAGATGCACTTCTCTATCTCTCGCTCTAAAATATATGCATGCAATTGTAGGTATTATTGATGACTGAGTATTTGACACCTTCACAGGTTGCTGTGTCTACGAGAAACCCAAACAGTTCGGAGAGTCCTCCTCTGAAAGCGAGGGAGATGACGAAGGCTGTGGAAGTGCACACTGCATTCTAGGACATGGGAAAGACAGGCATGGACACAGTGGAGGGGGTGGGGGGAACTGTGGAGGATCACATGCCCATTAAGAGTGGAGACTGGGGGTTATGACACATACTGCTACACACAGTCTCATTTAGTTCAGTCACTGCAGTACTGGGAGGAAAAATGATAGATAAAGATTAGAAGAGAGAGAGAACAAAGGAAAGAAGACAACCTATACACAACCTGTTTGATAAGAAAACGGGGTGCTGTTGAGAGTTCATTGTATATATTACAATCATTTTTCTTTTTATAAAGAGTACTTTTCCTTATTTGTCTAAATACTTGATTTTACTTATGTTGCAGTATCTTAGCCTGTGTGCCAGACAGTCTGTTCCTGCTTCTTAAACAAGGATTTGGAAAGATGATGATGTAACTTAGTAAAGAGCTGAAATAGTCTGGTACCCAGACTACTACTAGGGAGCGACTTCCAAACAACAGCCTATCCGGGGCTCTCCAACCCTGTTCCTGGGGAGCTACCATCCTGTAGGTTTTGTAGCTGGGTGATAAGCTGAATCAGGTTAGTTACAACTGGGGTTGGAGTGAACCTACAGGAGGGTAGCTCTCCAGGAACAGGGTGGGAGAGCCCTGCCCTTTTCCCTATATAGGGCCCTGGTCGAAAGTATTGCACTTCAAAGGGAAGAGGCTGCCATTTGGGTCGTAACCTCTTTTATCTCTACTTCAAAGTAATGAGTACTCCATGAATACTTAAACAGCAAACAGTCTTATTTTATGAACACAATGTTGTACAGACAAACAGTAGTCTATCGGTAACATTAAAGAAGTTTAGGGGAGTATTTAGGACACTGTTTTAAGGAAAAGCTAGTCTTGTTTTTTTCTTATTTTCATGTAACATTGCTGACATTACCTTTTAGTTGAGGAGTGCAGTGAAAATGTGTTGATGAACGATCCTCTCCCTGCCCTTTACAACCCTCAAGTGTTGAGTACATTAGTCTCAGCACTTCAAATAAGAATAGAATTGTTGGCAGATTGCCTTCAATTCTGAGATGTTGTAAAGATATGTCCTTTTGTATTGATGAGGTTGAGGTGAGAGAATGTCAACATACCAATAATTAGACAAAACTTAAAAACCATGCATATGCAACAAATTATATACACCGAGCTACAAAAGTATTGGGACAGTGACACATTTTTGTTGTTTTGGCTCTACTCCAGCACTCTAGAATTTGAAATGACACAATGACTATGAGTTGAAAGTGCGGACTTCCGGCTTTAATTAGAAAGTGTTTTCTGTTTAGAAATTACAAAACTTTTTGTACATAGTCCTGCCATTTTAGGGGACCAACCGTATTGGGATTCACTTAAGTGTATTAAAGTAGTACAAAGTTAAGTATTTGGTCCCATATTCATAGCACGCAATGACTACATCAAGCTTGTGACTACAAATTTGGTGGATTCATATGCTGTTTGGTTGTTTCAGATTATTTTGTGCCCAATAGAAATGAATGGTAAATAATGGTATTGTCATTTTGGAGTCAAATAATATATGTTTCTGAACACTTCTACATTAATGTGGATGCTACCATAATTATGGATAATCCTGGATGAATCGTGAATAATAATACGTGAGAAAGTTATATCCCCCGTTATGATATAAAATGCTAACCTCCTCTGTTATTGTAATAGTGAGAGGTTAGCATGTCCTGGGGTTATGATATAAAATGCTAACCTCCCCTGTTATTGTAATAGTGAGTGGTTAGCATGTCTTGGGGTTATGACATTTGTGCGTCTGTAACCCTCAAATTAAAGCTGACAGTCTGCACTTTAACCTCATAGTCTATGCATCATTTTACATCCCAAGTGCTGGAGTACAGAGCCAAAACAACAGTTGTGTCACTGTCCCAATACTGTTGTAGTTCACTGTATATCCTTTAATTCATTATCCCCTCTGAGAATGAATGCACCAGGGCAACATTGGCAGTAACTTCAGCTACATGCTGGTTGGTTACGAAGGGGGAAAAAATTGTCATTTTAAATCAGTCTTATATTTGCATCATACTTATTGCACTGTGATCTGCTGTGATCGGCATAGAAGATCATTTTTGTTTCAATGAGAGGAGATATATGCCATTTATTTAGTGCTGCTGTGTACTTTCCGTACTACACTGAACATAAAGTAGGACAAAATGTAGTATAACGCAGTACAGATCATGCAGTTGAACTGAAGACATGGGAGAAAGAGAGTTTCTGAAGGGATAGGGAGAAGGTGCATGATGAATTACTGGCCCAGGCTGTGTTCACGAGTGTCTCAACTGACCAAATGTCACTGGCCATTTCCCAATTGTATTCTCCTCGTCTCCTTCTCAAAACCCAATTGGAGGAGACGGTTAGAAGGGGCGGGACCTCTGGCTTTCTCATCCAATGGATTTTGAGAAGGAGAGAGGGCGTGAAGGAGTATGCAATTGAGAAAAGGCCAGTGTCTAGGGCTTCATCCTCTATGGTTTCAAACACCATTATGCTACTTAAACTGTACTTGATCTGTGACAACATACACTATGTATAATGGACTACATCCAGTTTCACCATACGTCACCATTTTCTATTACGGATACACACATACAATGTTCCTGTACTGGTAAAGCACCTTTCTGTACATAAAATACATCATATGAGATCAGATTTAATGTGAATAAAAGATTAAATCACTTTGTCCAAGTGTGTTACATGAGTTGAACTTGAGATGTATGTATATGTCATAGCACAAAGAAAGATTCTTCAAGGCTGCATGGAAATTAAAATATTGGTTTATTATATTAGTTCTGGACCTCCATCTCCCAACAATCTCTCCTACACACTGAGATAGTTCAGGCCAGGGGTGTATTCACTAGGAACCAGACGTAAGCAAACAGGCCAAAAGGGGGAGACTACCAGAACTAATTTCCGTTGCACAATGCTTTTCTACGGTGTGCACTAATGAATAAACCCCTGGATCTCCCATCAACCCCACCTACAAGGCCGTTCAGGTTTCCAGGACTGTACCGTAGTTACCTCATCTCACTGTAGGTCAACACAGAGGGATACTGAATTAGTGGTTTGTGGCCATGGAGACTAGTAGAAATGTCAAGTCAAATGACCAGGTCACATCCAGGGACCTGCTCTGATGGCATCAGTGAGGTTATTCTGGTCTCTCTTTGTACTGCTGCCAAAAGTATGAATCCTATTGACGGAGAGTTCCCAATACCTGACACATGGCCTTGTCTGTATCCCAAATGGCTCCCTATTCCCTACATAGTGCACTACTTTTGACCAGGGCCCATAGGGCTATATAGGAAATAGGGTGCCTTCTAGGATAAACACACCATATGAGATTTGTCACTCTTTTCATGGCATTTTTTATCTGCAACACTGATCAATGTTTGGCTACTGGCCATGGTGGATTTTCATGTGATTGTTTTGCTACCTTATTATTTTTGAGAATCAGATTCTCGAGTCATTTTGACAGTGATCCAGCACTTGTCTGGGACATTGCACATTCTCGTTACAAAACAACATCTTTCTTTATAATCAACACATGGAGTAACAAGTCAAAATGGAACAAAAACACACAAGCGATAAAAGGCAGAGAGGAATTACAGATATGGTATCACTGTTTAAAGGTCTCATTATCAGTACACAATGAGAGTATTGTATAATGTTCTGCATCACTGTGAAGTTTTGATAGCTCTATCTGTTTTGCTACGATACAAAAGCTATTTGAAAAAGGCCATTGTAGAAACTAGAACCTTCTTCAAAGCTTTCATGATTACAGGGGCACTGTGGGTAAAAACCCTCTTCCGCATGCATACTGTAGATTGTGGCTCATGCTGAGGAAGAAGAAAACCTTGCAGGTAGAATTTAGTGTTCCTGAGCTTCACTGTTGGTTTCTATGAGATTGTGCAAAACTTGCTACTGGATAACTGCACAACCAAGTTTCATATAAACACATTTTCTTTCAAAAAAGGGTTACCATTGAATGTTTCTGGTCTGTAAGTTACCTTTCAAATCAGGAACCATATGTGTGATAAGACAGATAACTATATAAATGTGTTCAATTTGTAGTGTACTATTAACAATATGATTATCATGGAGAAAGACAGGGATAATATACTAATGCATACTTGTAAAGTTAAACTACCTACACATGCAGTATTATGGCACAGGAAATAAACAGAAAAGGCTAATAAACCTTACATCCAAAAAACAAACATCAAGCTTGGAAAGAAAACTATGAAAAAAAGGTGCTGGTATCTGTCGAGTAGATATTCAAAAGTTAATCTGAACAAAACAAAAGAATCCCTCTTGCCATGTCTAATAAAACATAATTGTATGAATTTGAGTATCAAAGAAAAGTACTTTAGGGGGAGGGAAACTCATACGAAAAGGCAGAAGAATAGAACTGAGAGATGACAACAGTGTTATCACTGGGCCTATTTGACCAAGATTGTAGTGGATGTGCTTTGCCTCAGCTCCAATGAATATCACAGTAGTGAGGTGAAATGTAGCTTAAAGTCCTTCAGCCTCTCCCTCTCCTCATCGCACAGTGTCAGCTGGGCTCAGCTCTCTTCACGGGACTGTCTTTGCATTGATAGGCTGTCGAAACGTAACTTCTCAGTCCCTCCACGGCAGGGTCTCGAAACAACCCCCCCCCCCCCCACAAACATCCCTCTTCCCTCCAACTTTCCTCCATGTCAAAGGATTTCCTGTGGGGGAAAAAAGCTACTGATCAGTAAACAGTTAGTGGTTCAGATGGTTTAAAATAGCCTCAAGCTAACCATAACAAAATCATATGGGAAGGTCATTAGGATGATAACAGCAAGAGAAAAACAGGAGATGAAAACAATTAAAAAACTGTCAGCTCTAAAAGTCTGGGTTGTATTCACTAGGCAGAAAATGGAAGAAAATGTACTGAAAGAGGCAGGGACAACCTGACCTTGCCCAAAAATAAACGCTTTTTGTAATTTTCCGTAGCAAACGTGCACTTATGAATAAGACCCTATTACATGGACAAAACCCTCACTTTATTCCCGTGGGGCTGCTGTTTGTGGCTATTATAGCAGCCCCCCTTCAGGCAAATAAAATCCCATCCTTTCTTCATACACAACTGCTCTCTATGTAAACTGTAATGACATGTCTTTCCCCAAAGCCATAGATATATCATTAGTTCAAGCTGGTTTCACACAACTTGGAGAATGTCACAGTTCCTTTTCTCTGGTTGCAAGATTAAAATAGCTCAAAGCAAAGCAGTTTGTGGCGGGCTGTAGATTAAAATAGCTCAAAGCAGAGGAGCTTGTGGCGGGCTGCAACCTAGCGGTTAAAAGCTTTGGACCAGTAACTGAAAGGTCGCTGGTTCGAATCCTCGAGCAGACTAGGTGATATGTGCCCTTGAGCAAGGCAAATAACCCTAATTGCTCTGGATAAGACTGTCTGCTAAATGACCCAAAAAAACAAACAAACAAAAAAAAATTGTAGAAGGTGCTAAGATTGCCAAACTAGACAAGAATAGTCTCCATAGTTTGAGTTTACACTAAAAGCACAATATTTGTTATTTTTTTGCATTTCGTTAACTTGAAAACTCACAGTTTACATCCCAAGGCTGTAGTACAGTTTGAAAAAACAGAAAATCAAACAGAGAGAAAGAGAAGAGACTGAAAGAATTTACCAAAACATACTTTCTTTCAGGGATCATCTTTCCTTTGATGTATTATTCTGTAGTCAGGTACATCTCTGTAACTTCCCCATCGTCTCCCACTTCCTCCTCCTTCTCATCTTCCACCTCCTTTTCCCCTTTCTCTTCCTCCACCTCATCCCCCTCTCCTAAGATCACACACTGCCGGACACTGACAGAGATGACTAGTGCTTGCACGATGCCGTACACCAGAGCAAAATGTGGAAGATACTCCTGGACCAACCAGAGCAGTCCTGCCATTCCAACAGTGGAGACAAAAAACATTGCCATTCCATGGAGCCACAACTTCAGTCCTCCTTGGACCCCTAGAACCTCCAGGACCAACTTGGTAGGGGGGGACACAGTCCACAGGAAGCCCACCACGAGCAGGTCAAACAGGTGGCGAAGGAGGTTGAAGCAGATCTCATAGTGTTCCGGAACTATCTCCCCATTCCAGGCACGTGCAAAGAACCGGAAGGCTGATGAGGAGCTAGGTGTGGGAGAAGGAGGAGGGGTTCCATAGTCAGAATACTCCCCATCGTTGTCAGAGTCCCATCCTCCACCGATACATTTCCTCTGCTTGAGCCCACCAGGTTCAGCTGCTCTTGGCCAGAGGAAGTCGGAGGACAGCAGAACCTTATTCCACCATTTGGAGCCACCATGTTCTGCTTTCCCCTCAGACATCTGCTTGCCCTCACCCAGATCTTCAATTTCCAGGGACTGGATTTTCTCCTCACTTGCTTCCCAGTACTCGTCAATCAATGTTGTTTGGTCACTCGCTTGCCTTTTCCGTCCGGTTCGCCAAAACCATGTTGTTAACCCTCCCAAGCCCCAGTTGCCTCTTGTCTGCCCCTCGTCTTTCATGGTTTTGTCAGGTGCTACTTTGCTGCCCCAGGGCCGGTAAGAGACAGCTGGACGCACCCACCCCCAGACTCTTCCTACTACAGCTGCCATGTCAACTTAGTTTAGTGCCCTTAATTCTGTCTGGATTTTAGACTAAAGGACTTATGAAGAATGTACTAACGGGTTAAACTGTATATTATTTCTATCTGCTCGAAGATTTTGTTAGAGTATAGTACATTAGCTGAATGAGTCAAATTAACTCTCTCCTTGCCAGTAGATATAAACAACAATAAGAGGGTGTGCACCTCAGGACATGAAAGACCTGTAGGTGTGTTCAATATTATATCGAAACCAACAATACGGTCCCTACACAGCGCAACACCAACGCCCAAGGGAAAATTCCTATGTGAGGTACTAGCTACATGTCTTCCTCAAAAAGACCTTCACCTTGCTTTAGCCAATTTTGCTCTTATAACAGTGGGTGCCATACAAACAAACCATACCAAACCACCATACCAACTTTTGGAGTAAATCAAATTGCTTAAAATTGAATCCCTAATCTTTACACTGTAGACGTAAAACTGGTTATCTTAGTCTGTACATAAATATACGTGGCCACAATATTTTCAGGTACTTTCTGAAGAACATGTCAAACTAACTTTACAGGGTAAAGACGTTCTTGTTTAGTGGAGGAATGTAGCAAGCCAATCTTAAATCTCTGACAATGTGTTTCTCTTGAGTTCTTCAGCCTACAGGAAATATCCTTATATCTTCAAATCAAACGAGTCTCTTCCACTTCTTGATCTGGGGGGGATTAAAATAGGAGTCAACTCAATGTTACAACATAGCTAACCAACTTACTAGTTACTATTTTTGTTAACATTAGCCAGCTAAGAGCTAGATAATCTTACAATACAATTCCCAGCAAAAAAGTTATCTAGCTATCTATATCTAACGGTAGTCTTGTTAAATTAAGTTAGTTGTCACTCGCTAAAGCAAAACTCACCTTGTCCCCTATGACAGTTAGCTAATCAACATCCGACAACGTCCACGTAGCTAGCTAACAACTTATTGGCAAAGTATGTTCATTTGAGTGCCAAACGTACTGAACTGTTCTCTAAACGTCGTGGATGCATCCACTGAATCGACTGGCATCTTTTACAATGACGTCCATACGATATCAGCTAGACGTTTATTCCGAAAACTGCGAAACTCGCCGATTATCTGCAGTAATTGAAGCTGCTAACTAGTTAGCATACAATAGAACGCACCTGGAACCGGAAATAGCTGGCAAACTTCCGAGCCGAGTGAAACCAGGAGGGGAACGAGTTCTGTACCAAAGATTATATAACTAACCCTAGATAAGCTATGGTCAGTCTTTCCATTGGGGGGAAATTAACCATAGCAGGCAGTCAAGCACAAGCTAGTGAGATCCTATTGGTGCGTTCTAGCATTTATTTGCATATTACCGTTTAGGAACGCCTAATTCATGTGTTTGCGCGCAATAACTAAGGCCACGCACGCCTTCTGAAAGCAATTGATTTTTTGAAACTTTGGCAAAAGGTACGGTCTACAAATCCCAGTCCAGTTAGATTCTAGTTTCGGGATAAAAACCTGTACGAAGAGCAAATGTGTCATCGATGAGAAAAGTAGCGCTGGGCTTCCATCACCAAATTTGGTGGTGAGTGGAAACGCTAACCGGAGGCTTCACATTAACATCCGGTTATGCGCCAGTTCTGCGTACACCCCAGTGGATGACATGGCCGTTGAATGTTATTTGTACTGGCTTAGTCCTACTGCTGGTAAGATTGATAAACCAGCAAACTTGTTGACTAAATTATAAACGACTGTAGAATGCATGTACTATTCATGTGAAACGTTACATTGAATACTTGCGTGTTGGCTAGTAACCTCTTACAGGGGCAACCTTAAGAGCTATGGGGTAGTGTTTGATATCACTCAACAATTTAAGCCCAACCCCCCCTAGTCAAACAGTACAAGGATGACCATTCCATTTTTTATTCAAATGCTGAAAACACAAAATTGCATGATAAGTGGCAAATGACTTTCAATTATATATCTTCTCTACATCAGCAGTTGTCATAGTGTTCCCCTTTGGTAGGAGGGTGTCAAAGGACACAACGCCAATGAAATTCCTTGGTTGTCATCTTGCCAGTTTCGGGGAATCAAAGCCAAGATAAATTGTCATACAGCAAAGTCATCCAATCAACTTAATGCTTACGCTAAGCATTTCATGTCACAACTGAAGCTCTTGAGTCGCCCATCTATTTCGAGATCCACCAAGTCCTAAAAAGACAAAAATATCAGTTACAACCACATTGCATGATTAGAAACTTACAAGTTGCAGTGTCAGTGCATTTAAAGAGCTTAATGGTAATCAGAGACCATCAACTAGTATATTCAAAGACAAAGCAAGGAAACAACCACCTTCTGTACTGACCTGTCAACGTATACAAGTAATCCTGGCGTCCGCAGTCTGGGAAGGGCAAAGCAGCAACACTAAACATCAAGAAATGAAAAAGCAGCAATTACTCATTCCATTACAAAGTACATATGAAAACATTAATTAAATCGGATTTATCAGCTACTCAGTTGAAACAATAAAGGGTCACAACTTGCAAAACAAGTGACTGGGAAACCAACCAATACCCTCTTATCAGTGCAAGTGATCATGTAGTGAATGTTGTCATTATGACAGATTCAAGAATACTTCACTTGATATTTGTGTCTCAGTGCGCTGCGAGAAAGCATCAGTTTAATTCAGGAACCGAAATCGCAATCATCATAGACGCTACAGGCATTATCCCATAACACAATTAACACACAAATGTGAATGTCACAAAATACAAAGTGTCAATTACTTACATTTGTTTCCAAAGATGTTGACACCCTCAACCACCTGGTGGCCTGACTGCAGAGAAATCATGATTACACATTGAAACGTGGACAAGTACACAGGACCACTATAATATCCACTGTCTCAGATGGTAATGTGAGTTATCATAGTAGTTACTCAAACAATGTATGTTAAGCAGCATCACCGACAGCTGTAGCAAGTTCTATATTAACATAGCTAGGTCAACATCATGGTGTAAGTACACATGTCAAGTGAAGTGAAATCCTTGGACTGGATAATGGTCAGTCATTAGATGGTACTAATGGATCAAAATAAGTGACTTCACAACTCACCTTGCCACAATGAAAGCAAGTAGACAAATTCAATGGCCCATGTCAACCAGCAGGAGAACCTGGGGAAGTAACACAGCAAGACTTAAGCTTTTTGCTACAACCTGAGGTCCAATTGATTCAACAAGGTTGCTTTCATGTCTCAGATGGTAGTGCATGTAAAGTATTCTCATGGTCGTTAAACTCAAATACATTACTGTGGTAAACATCACTGACAAGCAAAAATATGTACTTGGATAAATACATTAAGCTACGGTTTAGTGATTCCTCTAGGACTGAGATGCAGGGGTGGGTAAAATTCGTGTTACGTTCCAAAAAACGCATAAAGAAGTAGCATTTGCAATTCACCTAGCTAACTGGCTGCCGAATAGGTATCAACTCACCACGTAGTTTATTCTTAATAGGACAGACATTTCTGGGAATAAACGTGGCGAGTGAAAAACGTAACAGAATTGCCCACTACCTACCCGGTATCTTATTCTGCCACTATACGTCGTATGCGTTGCGTTCGTTGTCACCCATGTTATTTGCGACGTTTTTGGAACATTCACCAAATTATACAGACCCAGTGCCTTAAACCGCTGCGCCACTCGGAAGTCATCTGTACTGTACCGACAAAGTGACATGGTTAACTAAATGTTTGCTGGGCAAGCTTGGAACATCGTGCTGCACATTCACACTTCAGTCCCCAAGTCCAGAACAGACTAGGGGAGGCGCGCAGTACTACAAGGAGCTCTATTCCACATCAAGTAACTGATGCAAGCAGTACAATTAAACAAATACAACAGGGGACTGAAGCAACAGGATCAGATATGTGGTAGTGGCCTGAGGGACCACACTTGTGAAATCTGAATCTAGTGTAAAGTTTGTAAAATTGTATAACTGCCGTAATTTTGCTTGACGCCAGGAAGAGGATCCATAATGTAGAGTTCGACATTAATTGCCGAGTAAAACCCATTCTACGGGCCGTACAGCCAGAAGAGTACAGTACATCGCCACCCGGCACAGCCAGAAGAGGACTGGCCACCCCTCAGCCTGGTTCCTCTAGGTTTTGCCCTTTCTAGGGAGTTTTTCCTAGCCACCGTGCTTCTACACCTGCATTGCTTGCTGTTTGGGGTTTTAGGCTGGGTTTCTGTACAGCACTTCGAGATATTAACTGATGTACGAAGGGCTATATAAAATAAACTTGATTGATACGCATACAAAAAAGGATCTTACTTCAATTACTAAATTATTTGTCAAACTCCAGGTGCCACAAACTCACCATCAAAAGATAAGACTACTGCTTGAGACGCCCGTCCACTTTCCTGAGAAAACCAAACATGTTGCATTAGTTACATTATCTTTCAACTCAATAGGTAACATTAGTGAATGATACACAATTGAGTGAAGTGTCTCAGTGCACTGTGAAAAAACATCACTGTAAATCAGAGACTCTAGTCTAGTAAATCATCATAAACACTCCAAACTCCAGGCACATGTCATTATTAGGGTCATCTTTGCATGTCCTTTGTGCATGCGCACATGGTGTTGATGCTAGCTAAAGAAAGTAGATACCTAGTTAAAGTTACCTTGCAAACTTCTGGTGACTTGGCCAACATCTCAGCCACACTCGCCGTCTCTATAACAAGCATTGCCAACCCATTTGGGTTGTATTTTTCCTGACATAAATGTAATGCGTGTCTTCATGTTTTTCTCATTTGCCTACACCACTCATTCGAGCGTCTTGACTGGAAAGAGGACGTGTGAACCGGGTGCGTTCTATTTATACGGATGGGTCCTTACAGTTTTACGGCTAGCACATATACTGCCTGTTTTTATATTTTCATTCATACATATCCCATAATGATGTTTAGATAGAATATTGTAATGTCTATATTTCCACGTTTGTTTTCAGGTAAATATTTACAAGGTGATAAACTGGAAAATATAGAACATTTCTGAGATTTCTAAACCCCCGACAAATACTTATTATGCGCACTAGGTGGCGTATTTACCACTAAATATCCATGACAGGCCTACAAACCACATCCTCTGGCGCGCCCACTTTTATAGATATACTGACAAAATACACTTCTCTCCGCCATGACAATTTTTTATTTTTTTTATTTTTATTTTTATTTCACCTTTTATTTAACCAGGTAGGGTAGTTGAGAACAAGTTCTCATTTGCAACTCCGACCTGGCCAAGAAAAAGCAAAGCAGTTCGACACAAATAACAACACAGAATTACACATGGAATAAACAAACATGCAATCAATAATACAGAAGAAAAATCTATATACAGTATGTGCAAATGAGGTAAGATAAGAGAGGTACGGCAATAAACAGGCCATGGTGGCGAAGTAATTACAATATAGCAATTAAACACTGGAATGGTAGAATGTGCAGAAGATGAATGTGCAAGTAGAGATACTGGGGTGCAAAGGAGCAAGATAAATAAATAAATACAGTATGGGGATGAGGTAGATTAGATGGGATATTTACAGATAAGCTATGTACAGGTGCAGTGATCTGTGAGCTTAAAGCTAGTGAGGGAGGAAAGAGTCTCCAGCTTTAATGATTTTTGCAGTTCGTTCCAGTCATTGGCAGCAGAGATCTGGAAGCAGAGGCGGCCAAAGGAAGAATTGGCTTTGGTGACCAGTGAGATATACATTACATTTACATTTAAGTCATTTAGCAGACGCTCTTATCCAGAGCGACTTACAATATATATATACCTGCTGGAGCGCGTGCTACGGGTGCGTGCTACGGGTGGGCTATGGTGACCAGTGAGCTGAGATAAGGCAGGGCTTTACCTAGCAAAGACTTGTACATGACCTGGAGCCAGTGGGTTTGGCGACGAGTATGAAGCGAGGGCCATCCAACGAGAGCGTACAGGTAGTGGTGTGTAGTATATGGAGCTTTGGGGACAAAACAGATGGCACTGTGATAGACTGCATCCAATGGAAGTCAATGGAAGTCGTTGTCCACAAAGCGGCACTAGCTTCCATCTATTCTTTGGATTGGTGGATACATTATTGCAGTGGCGATGTCATTCATTGCACTATAACGGTGACAAACGGTGCCCACAAACGGTTAGGGCCTACATATAGTCCCAACCACAGTACCAGCGGTCTAAGGCACTGCATTTCAGTGCTAGAGGCGTCACTACAGACCCTGGTTCGATTCCAGGCTGTATCATAACTGGCCGTGATTGGGAGTCCCATAGGGCAGCTTACAATTGGCCCAGCGTTGTCTGGGTTAGGGTTTGGCCGGGGTAGGCCGTCATTGTAAAATAAGGATTTGTTCTTAACTGACTTGCCTAGTTAAATAACGGAAAACAAAAAAAATTATAAATATGGCTGACTTGCTTAAACAAATGTGGTTGGTTTCTACTGACAATTGAGATGTAAAAACTATGGCATAAGGGGACGACAAGCGGATAAGAGATAATCCGTAATTTCGACATGAATGAGCGAGCTAGGACGGACGTAGTCAATATAACTACTTGTTCAGCACTTTGAAATGTACAGCGACAGAATTCAGAACATGGGCCGTTCTTACAGTGTTCTCCCTGTACACCAAGTCAGAACCATAGGATAAATAAAGAGGGCGTATAAGCAGACAATGAAAGCTCTTATAATATTCGATGAATACATTTCTCAAAAACAGGTTATAGGCTACATGTGCACAAGTCAGAAGAATAGGCAAAATGAAGAGGTGAAAATAGACCAAATTATTAAGGTGAGGCACAAGGGCTACTAACAGCTTACCACACAACATACACTTAGTATTACTTTCTTAGCTACAGTATACATAACTGGGAACTAAAAAAAAATGGAATCATGATGTCATCAGTGATCTTCAGATAGTAGCTCTAGAAAGAGGCGGCAGGTAGCCTAGTGGTTAGAGTGTTGGGCCAGTAACCGAAAGGTTGCTAGCTCGAATTCCTAAGGTATAAATCTGTCGTTCTGCCCCTGAACAAGGCTGTTAACCCACTGTTCCTAGGACGTCATTGTGAATAAGAATTGTCTTAAAACTCTCTGGGATAGGCGTCCTGCTAGTGGAACAACTTCCGGTGAAAGTGGAGGTCTCGCAATTCAAATAAATAATCATAAAAATGATGGATATTAAACATTTAGGTACATACAAGTGTCTTATATCGGTTGAAAGCTTAAATTCTTGTTAATCTAACTGTGCTGTCCGATTTACAGTAGCTATTACAGCAAAAGCATGCCATGCGATTGTTTGAGGACGGCGCTCCACATCAAAATATTTTTCCACCGGCACAGGTTTCATTGAGCTAGTGTAACAGTATAACTTTAAACCGTCCCCTCGCCCCGACCCGGGCGCGAACCAGGGACCCTCTGCACACATCGACAACAGTCACCCACGAAGCAGCGTTACCCATCGCTCCACAAAAGCCACGGCCCTTGCAAAGCAAGGGGCAACACTACTTAAGTCTCAGAGCAAGTGACGTAACTGATTGAAATGCTACTAGCGCGTACCCGCTAACTAGCTAGCCATTTCACATCCGTTACACTAGGCTGAAACACCTGCATTTTGGAGCTGCCTTACTCAAGAAAACAAAAAAGAGACCATGTTTGTATGTGGCTTTATTAACTTAATGATATATATATATATATTTTACATTGTTTGCAAACTGATATGCGACACGTATTAATGCCAAAATAACATGCAAAACAGGAAAGCCTCCCCGCCAAAATATATAGATCTTTTGTTATTTTATTTTTTGCAAAAAATGTGGGTCTCAAAACATGCCCTGCCCCGAATGACGTGTCGCCACTGCATTATTGTAATCCTTTTCTGAATATTCGATGAGGGTTATTGACGTCAACCGCCTGTATTCAACTAGCCTCATGTCATGAATATGCATAGCCATCTCGAGACAACTCTGACATTAAGTGTTTTTTCTCAAATTTGCTGGGATGTCACGTGTCCTACTTACATCAGTACATTCGTAACAACTTACGCATTACGAAATTTATATTCGATCAAATAAACCTCAAGTAGCAAATAAGCCATTATTTTTTTGGTTTACCAAATTCGACACACATTGACCGACATACAACAACTCCATGCTTGGAGGGCTTAACAACGAAAAACCGCCACCCGCTGGAGGTAGACTGATTTTCCTCGGAGTTGTGCTTCTCTCTTCCTTTTCCTCTCTAATACGTATTTTTATTTTTATTTTATTTTTTAAATATTTTTTTCCCACCCTCTAATACCTCAGTGCACTGAGTTTTTTCGTTTTTTATTCATTTCCCGCAACCAGTAGTGGGCGGCAATAGACCATTTCCGGTGTTGTCCGCGGTAAAACACCACCACCGAAGAAGATTATTAAGGTCAGATTGATTCAAGAAGTGAAGATGCCGACTGCCTACGAGAGGTTCAATTTGTAAGTATTGTGCTTCACTTTTAAATGTAATTAAACGACACCGATCAAGTATACTCAATATCAGGTTCACGTTTTCACCCAAAGAGACGTACAGTGGACATGTGTCAAAATCTCGAATTTCAAAATTCTTGGTGACATCAGCTAGTTAGCTTGATTGCCTGCTGAATGCTAGCTAAGCTAACAATCAATGGCAATCCAGTCTAGAACTCGCTTAACTACCTAGTTAACAAGCGAACTATCTATTTGTCTAGATTAATGCCAACGACGAAGTGCCATTAATGTTGTAAAAGCAGTTGCCTGTCATTTCAGTTTAGTAGTCAGCTATTTAGCTTGTGTAATTGCAAATAAATAAAAAAAGAACATAATTGTCTTATTGTTTGCTAGTAGACAAGTCATATGGATAAGCAGCAGGGGATAACACTGACCAGAGAGACCTGGCCTTTCTATATACAATACATGGAGTAGCCTACAGGGTGGGCAATCAGACCAATGGTGTATCAGTCCAAGTTTTGCAAAAAAAAAAAAAAAGTGTGCTGTCTTTGTAGTGGGTGTGACACTTTGCAGGACATATTGGGCAACATTGGGGTGGGGATCTGAATAGCTGACTGAGTGGCTCAAAACGACAAGTAAATGGGCCAAGTCAATAGCAGATGTATTAACACAACAATGGTGCTCATGAAGTATTGATGCTGTATCCGAGTTGGCACCGATACCTATTCTCAACGAGCTATCTGCCAATACAATGGCCATGAAACAGGTTCTAACCTACTTTTGGTTGTTAAATTCAGTTACAACTTCATGTCAAGTCATGCAAGCAGCCAATATGGAGTGGTTGTAATGCCAGCAGTATATCTGGTTGTCTCAGGCTTCCTGTGGCATGAGAATGTGTTGAAATGCCCCTAACAATAAGGCTTTTGTCTGGCAGCCACTTCTCCTCCGTCCTCACTTATAGCTCAGGGTAGTGCATGATGGCACTCCATTCTACAGACTTTATTGTCACCCAGAAATGAGGCCATGTTTTTCTGGTGCTGGATTTTCAAGCTCCGAGAAAGCCTGCTTGCAGTTTAAGTTGTTCAGCCCGTTTATGCTATTATAGGAAATCAATCATAGCCAGAGACAGAGAAACACCTTTGTTACACAGTACATTGTTCTTTACTGTTCCTTTTAGGCCTCAATGTTCTTTGTTTGCACAGGCGTGGATGAGCTTTTGTAGGCTAGGCTTTGTGTCATACAAGGCCTAGGCTAAAACAAATGTTGCAATCTTTCTTTCAGTCTCTTGCTGAATGCACCATTTTAGGCCTAATCAAGAGATTCATGCAGTACAATACTCACTGTAGAAGAGAGTTGCCTTAATGCAGACAGACAGTTGCAATGCTCAGTCCTCTTGAGCGAACCTGTTTAAACATCTGACGGTGCAGATCTGTTGTGATATTAAGCTTGCATCATTACATGCCATGCTCTCTAAGCTCAGCAAGAAATGGGACAAGCAGTGCAACATGTAACTATGGAGACAGAAACCACCAAGTTGCTTATTCTGGTATTTCCTTTGTCTGACGTCACCACTGGCAAGCTAAACATAAACAGTCGCTGGGTAGCTATTGTTCTTCCGGGTTAGAGTTTGGTGCTGGACAGTTCTTCAGACTGTAGTGTTAATCAGTTGGCATTATCTACGTTTGTCTGCCCTGTGACAATAATCCTGAGGTTTATTACATCTCTTTAATATGCTGCATCTCAGGTGGCAGATAACCTTTCTGTACATTGCAATCTTTATTGCTCTTCATGTCACTGGACGTTCTCTGTAACATGCTCCGGGGTGAAGTAATCCCTAGGTACTTCACCCTGTGAAGTAATCCCTAGGTACTTCACCCTGTGAAGTAATCCCTAGGTACTTCACCCTGTGAAGTATTCCCTAGGTACTTCACCCTGTGAAGTATTCCCTAGGTACTTCACCCTGTGAAGTATTCCCTAGGTACTTCACCCTGTGAAGTATTCCCTAGGTACTTCACCCTGTGAAGTATTCCCTAGGTACTTCACCCTAGTACGCTACATACTTAAACCTCATTATTTCCTTTCCCACAGGCACACTAGCCCAGAGAAGTTCTACATTGAGGCCTGTGATGACGGGGTGGATGCAGTCCTGGCCATCGACAGGGTGTCCAATGAGATGACCCTGACTGGTAAGACTTAGTGCACACCATAGAAAAACGCTTTGCAACAAAAAACAAGCATTTCTTATTGGTTGAATTCAGGTAGGTTCCTCCCTGTTTTGGCTTCCGTTTTGGATTCTAGTGAATACGACACTGGGGGCTTCAATGGGAAGATAGTCAACACAAAACAGAAATACGCTGCCATTGATTGGCGTGAGTCAACAGAGTTCAGGGTCAAAACCATTAGAATTCCTGTCAGTTGATATGGACATGAAGATGCTCTGAGTTGCTATGTAAATAGTGGACCCCTGCTCATGGTTCTAACCATGCCATGACCCTTTAATGGCTCCTTCTCATACTCTGTGCGAGTGCCTTGCCTCGTTGCAGACAGGGTTTTTCTCGGTATCTAATGGAGATCTTGAAGTGAGGATGTTATGAATAGTGGCCGTGGCCAATGGCGCTGTTTCTGACCGACGTTTTATAGACCCTCTGGGCCACAGAGACTTTTAGCTGTTTTTTATAGCTAGTTTCCTGCAGTTCTACGCATGTTGCCGTGGCTTACACTGTGTTCTTATGATATCTGAGTGACTCAAACATTTATTACGAAATCAATTCCATTACCTTTTCAGAAATGTTGATTCTCCCTGTCTGGTTTTTATTTTGGTGATTGTTAGATCTCAACGATTATATTTCAAGATGTATTGCTCCATTATCTTTTCTACGTACGTTACACTATATCTGGTTTGAGTTGTTTGATGTTTATACTGAAAATGTTTTACCATCTCGAAAACGAAACTATTAAGGTTGAACACTGATTTTAGTCTTGTTTCTTTAGGGAAGAAGGATGTTCCGCCGTCAGCCAACACCAGGCCCATTTGTGGCATCATGGGGACCGTCCGCCTGGTGGCAGGTAGTTCCACAGCCTGACTGGGCTGGTCCTGTATATGTTGTCACACAAGATGTAGGCCTACCACTTGGTGCGCCCCAACAATATCTCCTTCATTCTGAAGCTGGAGGCGTGGCCTAGCCGATAGCAGGAGTTTCCACCATATTCCTTAGAGCAGTAATTTACTTTCAAATGAGTTGGAAGTGAACAAGTGCACACTTTGGAAGAACGGAGAGATCATTTTGACGTAACTTCCGTCTTGTCCCACAAGATGTACCTCTGTAACGCGTCACTGTTTAGATATGGGGCTGACCAGTCTGCCGTGTTAACCCATGAATTTCCCCTCTCACAGGGATGTACCTGATTGTCATCACCAAGAAGAGGAATGTGGGCAGCCTCTTGGGTCACGCTGTGTGGAAGGCAGTGGATTTTGACGTCATTTCCTACAAAAAGACTGTGCTTCACCTCACTGAGAACCAGGTGACAAACACGCTCTGGCACTTTTTTGGGGGATTTTTTTTTTTTTTACCATGTCATTCAAATTGGTTTCATTTTTAGATTATAATTATAAACAGAGGGAGAGACGGGCACGTGAGAACAGTGGTGGTTGTGTTTATTAAACCCCAGTCTCTGGTGGTAAATAGCGTATGTGTGACTAGCCAGGGTTGTTACCACTTCCCATTCCAATATGCAGCACTGTCAGCTGATTCTGTTTCAGCCTCTTTCTACACACTCTATGTGTATTCATTGATAGTTGTTGCATGTCATCACTCCATCAGTACACAGGGAGAATTTGGTTAGAATTTAGTGTTTGCGAAGCAGTAGGGAAAGCACACTCCCATGGAAACAGCTCTGAGGAAATAGCCTATATACAGTGTCTTTGAACTAGAGGGGACCTAGCTACAGTAGCGTTAGGACGGCTAACAGACGGTAGCTTTTGAACTAGAGGGCACCTAGCTACAGTAGCATTAGGACGGCTAACAGACGGTAGTTTTTGAACGAGATTGGACCTCCTGTTTCAACAACAAGCTCCTTTGCCTTTATTCCCTACTGTTGGAATCACACAATGACAAAGTTAGTATGTAATTTCAGTGACGCAGGCCGTGTACATTATTTATCAAGGCTGGCTATTCCTGTAGTGCTAATTGAAAGAGCAGCCTTGGCTTGAGACTGTAAGGTTACGTCCCAAATGGTGTCCTTTTCCCTATGCTACTTTTGATGGGACTCTAGTGCACTACAACGGGAATAGGGTGCCATTTGGGACTTAAGTCATTGTAACTGCCACCGAGGAGTTTAGAGACGCACCACAGCACAGTCAGAACAACGCTGGCACGGCTGACTAAATTTACACTGACTTTCCTTTATTATGGAAAATGGAAGTTGTCACTGTTAAAAAATATATATATATATTTTTTTGGCCCATACATGACCACTCTTCAGAGGACCTGAAATAAACTTTTATTTTGTTGTTACATGTAAACTAGACAGATTTGACATGCACTACATGTATGTAGACACCTGCTTGTCGAACATCTCATTCCAGAATCATGGACATTTAATATGGAGTTGGTCCCCCCCCTTTGCTGCTATAACAACCTCCACTCTTCTGGGAAGGCTTTCCACTAGATGTTGGAACATTGTTGTGGGGACTTGCGTCCATTCAGCCACGAGCATTAGTGAGGTCGGGCACTGATGTTGGGCGATTAGGCCTGGCTAGCAGTCGGCTTTCCAATTCATCCCAAAGGTGTTCGATGGAGTTGAGGTCAGGGCTCTGTGCATGCCAGACAAGTTCTTCCATACCGCTCTGTAGCCATTTCTGTAATGACCTCACTTTGGGCACTGGGGCATTGTCATGCTGAAACAGGAATGGGCCTTCCCCAAACTGTTGACACAAAGTTGGAAGCACAGAATCATCTAGAATGTCATTGTATGCTGTAGATTTCCCTTCAATGGATCGAAGGGGCCTGGCCCAACCATGAAAAACAGCCCCAGATCATTATTCCTCATCCACCAAACTTTACCGTTGGCACTATGCATTGCGCATGGTGATCTTAGACTTGTATCCGGCTGCTCGGCCATGGAAACCCATTTCGTGAAGCTCCAGAAGAACAGTTCTTGTGCTGACGTTGAGTCCAGAGGCAGTTTGGAACTCGGTAATGAGTGTTGCAACGGAGGATCGACAATTTTTACGCGCTTCAGCACTCGGCGGGGCCGTTCTGGGAGCTTGTGTGGCCTACCACTTCGTGGCTGAGACGTTGTTGCTCCTAGACATTTCCACTTTACAATAACAGCACTTACTTTTCACCGGTGCAGCTCTAGCAGGGCAGGAATTTGACGAACTGACTTGTTGGAAAGGTGACATCCTATGATGGTGCCACATTGAAATTCACTGAGCTCTTCAATACGGGCCCAGCCTACTGCCAATGCTTGTTTTGTTCTATTTTTATACACCTGTCAGCAACGGGTGTGTCCACATACTACTGTACATGGTTGTCACACGGTTTACTTGATGTGTAAAGAAAGACTTATCTTATTAGAATGGTCAGTGAAAGTTAAGTTTAGACCTAAAGGCTTCAAGCATTTAATACTTTTCTTATTTCCGTGAGTGCCGTAGTGGAAACTGGGGCTGGAGATTAGAGGTGTTAAGAAACATGTATGATTCCAAATGCCACCCTATTCCCTATGCAGTGCACTACTTTTGACCAGAGCACCCGGGGCGTGGGGAGAGAAGACAGAGTGCACTCACTGGCAAAAACAGGATATTAAGTGCTGACATAATGCAGGGAAGCAGCTGCAGCCTTGTAGTGGGTGAGGAGGTATAGGACGAATCTCATTTGTATCTCCTTGCATCCTCTCTCCTTGCATCCTCTCTCCTTGCCTCCTCTTCGGAACGCATTGGAGAAGACCTGAGGAGGAACCTTGGACCTTCTCCAATACTGTTGAGAAGGACATAAGCAGATAGGATGTGAGGGATCGCGAAAAGACACTTCGGGAGAAATCCTTATGGGCGTAGCCGTAGAGTCATTCATGTCCGTCTTCTCTCTCGCTCTCCCCCTCTCTCCCTGGGCTAACTGGCTTAGCATTCAGAATACAGATCCTATTAGACATGAGGAGGAGGGGGGGGCCTTAATGCCTGGGGTTGCTCGGTCGCTGAAGACACCTGCACCATATAGGGAATAGGGTGCTGCCATTTAGGATGCAGAGATCATTAGAGGTTATGCATCCTAACCTCCACGTGAGGGAGGTGAAGTGGACAAGGTTTAGATGGAAATCTATCGACAGAGGGCTATTGTAATATGTAAATGATGTCAGCCATGAAATAACAAGGCCCCTTTTTTTTAATTATTATTATTATTTTTAATTATTATTATATATTTTTTGAAACCATGAATCAATTGAGGCCGTGATACTGTCAATCTGATTCAGATGTATTTAATTTGTTTATTGGTCACCTGGTAAGATCTCTTTCCATGTTTCTAAAGCATGCTGTTTAATTTCATATGAAAACATCCCTGGTTTAACAGCCAGCTCTTCTCGCATTTCACACATACAACTCCTACAAACTGTACTGTCAGGGGTTGTGCCCAGCCAGCTAATCTATTTTCTCCCCTCTCTCCCTCTCTCCAGACGCAAGACAACAAGACATTCCTGTCCATGATTAACAACGTGCTGACAACAGATGGATTCTACTTCTGCACTGACTATGACCTGACCCACAGCCTCCAGAGACTGGCCAACGTCAGCCACGATTTCCAGGAGATGAGCCTGCTGGAGAGGGTAGGAGAGAGGGAGGATTATTGTTTCTCTGGAACAAAGAACCTGTCCAGAAACAACCCTAGACCTCTAGGCCCTCTAGGCTCTTTTGTAGACCTGGAAAGGTTGGATATGAGCAGTATGGCAAACTATCTACCTCTATCAGAGGGCAGACACTAGTTTTTTTTGTGTGTGACATTGCGTCCAGCTGTTTCTACTTGACACAAGATGGTTAAATGGAAATGCATCCTAGCAGGAAATTGTCGCATCTCTTTTATATGCAAAAAATGTTTTATAAATCACAGGACATGCTAACAGAACACAGCTAGAGGCTGCACTCTTCACTATATATATATATAAAGTGCCTTACTTTTAAACATGGTCCATAGGGTGACAGTATGGGGGCAGACGGGGAACGGTATGGGAGTGGAGTGGTACAGATAGTGACTCCTGTTCCATGTCTAAACTAGGGGAACATGTTCTTCTCACCATCAAACCAGTTGAACAAGATTTCATTGGAGAAGAAAGTGAAAATCCTGTACACAATGTACACATTCTGCACACGAGAGTATTGCCTCAGCTGAGACTGAGGGGGGGGGTTGAAAAGGGCAATCTGTGTGTCCACTCAGATTGACAAGGTGACTAGTGTGGTTTACATGCATGGCAGGAGCCCAAACACCACAGTTAATCTGGCAGTCACACTCCTCCAATATGGATGAGCCATGGACATCGTCTAATGGGATAATACCACAGATAGATGAGACAGACCACTTCCTGTGGAATATCTATTTTAGACGAAGTATCTTTTGATAATACTCTCTGACCTCAGCCTTCGTGGTTGACTAGCTTGGTACGCAGTAGGAGAACTCTGGCCGTGCCCAAAAAACTACTCTTATGCTCCTGAAATAAGCACTTCATCTAGATTTGAAAGAATCTTTTAGTTATAAGCAATAGGGTGGTAGCTTTACCTTGCCCTCGTCTAATCAAAGTAGT
Source organism: Salvelinus fontinalis (assembly GCF_029448725.1). NCBI lineage: Eukaryota > Metazoa > Chordata > Actinopteri > Salmoniformes > Salmonidae > Salvelinus > Salvelinus fontinalis. Next base: position 10,226,756 of record NC_074696.1, read on the forward strand.
GGTGGAAGCTTCTAGGAGAATTGTGCACTAATACATTGGAGAAAGCATGTATGCCCTCCCACATGTTTCATGTCTCGGGGTTTAGCCTGCGAAAGCCAGCATGTATAGAAGGCAATAATTAACTCATATTTGCCATATTCTAACAATTCTCTTGTGCCAACGTATCGCCACGGTCTGTGCCAACGTATCGCCATGGGGTACTTGTACGCCTGTAGATCTGTAATAATTGGATGGTGAAACTTGTCAGCCAATCAGAAAAGCGAAGCAATTCGGGCATAATTGAAAGTCAGGACAATCCTTGTCCTGCAAAGAAACACAATAAAAAATAATAATAATAATAATAAAGTTTATATAGTTGAAAAAATAGATTTTAGCAAGCAGTAGGCATTTAAAATTAGATGTGGAGTTTTGTAGTTACGGAGACATCACGTGCCCTGTGTACCTTAAATTATTCGTCAATCATATTTTTTTGGGGGGTGGGGGAACAGTTTCCATCATTTGTCGTCATAAGGAAAGTTAGACAAAATTAAAAATCCACCCGTCAAACAAATGTTGTGCGATCTTTAGAAAAATGTTCCTATATCTACCTTTTCCGTTACACATGTCTCGGTGATTTTTATTTATTTTCTTTAATAAATGGAACGCTCGGTCAATGGAAACCTGGCCATTGTCTGCTCAAACTGATTGAGTGGAAATAATTTACTACAGGTTGGACAGATTTAAGGAATTGACTGACTCTATGACTGACTGGTTGGGTCTCCTGTTTTCTAGGCAGATCAGAGGTTCGTGTGGAATGGAAGCCTACTGAGAGAGTTCCTTACCCAGCCGGAGGTGAGTGATATGAAGAGGACATCACAACACCTCCACCTGTTTTGCATTATAATACATTACACATGTCCACAGTCTTCATTCGTTGTTTTCTTATTCTGATGTACCAGAGATAATAGTATTAGAATATGGACAAGATCACATCAACCTTACCCCTCTGAAATGATCTGTTTTAACAATAACACACTATAGATGACCAGTCTTTATTCTTCGTTCTAATGAATCCAGTGACAAAGTATAAAAAAAAAATATATAATCTTTGTTTCCCTTTTCAGCTCCACAAGTTTGCGATCCCTGTTGTCCATGGATGTATCCTTTTCACGGTCTTGTTTCGCTCCCACGGATCTTTCTTGGGGTAATAATCAGTGGAACCACATCAGAACACAAGAGTTTGAATGGGTCTCTGAGTGTTCGCAAGAACCAATTTCAACTCAGTGGAACTTAAATCATTCCCCCAGGGGCACTTTAGAAAGCCATTGCAAGGTCACAAATAATAGCGTCCTCCACTTAGCGTTACCAAGTACAATGGCGTCCTCCACTTAGCGTTACCAAGTACAATGGCGTCCTCCACTTAGCGTTACCAAGTACAATGGCGTCCTCCACTTAGCGTTACCAAGTACAATGGCGTCCTCCACTTAGCGTTACCAAGTACAATGGCGTCCTCCACTTAGCGTACCAAGTACAATGGCGTCCTCCACTTAGTGTAAGTCCCAAATGGCACCCTATTCCCTATATAGGGCACTTTTGGCCTGGTTAGTAGTGGTGCACTATATAGGGAATAGGGTGCCAATTTGGCCTGATGTAGCAGTGTATTCTGCGAGGTCCTTGACCCTGATCCAGTCATTGTGATGAAGCCGTGCCGTGTCAACGGGAAGATCTTTGAATGGATCCTCATATCCAGGAGGAGTTGCTTCAGGGCTGGGGTCAGGTACTACGTCAGAGGTAAGACACAGGGCACGTCCCGATTGGCACCCTGTTCCCTATGTAGCGCACTACTTTTGACCAGGGTCCATAGGGCTCTGTTCAAAAGTAGTGCACTATGTAGGGAATAGGGTGCCAATTGGGATGGAGCCATGGTATTGAGCAGCGCTACTGGCATGTTGAATAGGTAATAATCATTCATTATTTGTTTTTTTTCTCAGGTATCGATTCTGAGGGCCACGCTGCTAACTTTGTGGAGACTGAGCAAATAGTCCTGTACAATGGAGGGAGGGCTTCATTCGTACAGGTGAGTAGTTGTGGTGCTCGCAGCGTGGGCAGTAGCAGCGCTGGCAAAATTGAAAGACCGCCACAACCCTACTCTGAACCAATACATAGTGATAAGAGCTTTTCAAAAAATTTAAAATAATATATATTTCTACATTTTTATTAAATATGTTTTCTGTCCACAGACACGAGGCTCCATGCCCTTCTTCTGGTCTCAGAGGCCCAACCTGAAATACAAGCCCAAACCACTGATCAGCAAGAACACCAATCACGTAAGGGTTTTAATATCTTCTGGTAGTTTCCCCTCTATCTATTGCACAACCCACTCTGTTGATCTCTTGTCGACCAAATCCTGAAATAACTAATTCTCCCCCAACTGTCTTCCTAGATGGACGGCTTCCAGAGGCATTTTGACTCCCAGGTCCTCATCTATGGAAAGCAGACCATTCTGAACCTGGTAGGAACCACATTTTTTTTGAAGCCTCACGATGGCTAAAACATATCCCTGCCACAGCATTGTGAGAGGGAAGCATTAGAAAGATTTATATATATAATATATATACTGAACAAAAATATAAACCCAACATGCAACAATTTCAAAGATTTTACTGAATTAAAGTTCATATAAGGTAATCGGTCAATTGAAATAAATTCATTAGTCCTTAAGCTATGGATTTCACAGATATGCACAGATACCTTATATATTTTAAACTAAAAGTAGGGACGTGGTTCAGAAACCAGTCAGTATCTGGTGTAAGCACCATTTGCCTCATGCAGCGCGACATCTCCTTCCTTCGCATAGAGTTGATCAGGCTGTTGATTATGGCCTGTGGAATGTGGTCCCACTCTTCAATGGCGGCGCGAAGTTGCTGGATATTGGCGGGAACTGGAACACGCTGTCGATCCATAGCATCCCAAACATGCTCAATGGGTGAGATGTCTGGTGGGTACGCAGGCCATGGAAGAACTGGGACATTTTCAGCTTAAAGGAATTGTGTACAGATCCTTGCGACATGGGGCCATGCACAATCATGCGGAAACATGAGTTGATGACGGCAGATGAATATCATGACAATAGGCCTCAGGATCTCGTCACGGTATCTCTGTGCATTCAAATAGCCATCGATAAAATGCAATTGTGTTAGTTGTCTGTAGCTTATAACTGCCCATATCACAACCCCACTGCCACCATGGGGCACTCTGTTTACAACATTGACATCAGCAAACCGCTCGCCCACACAACGCCATACATGCAGTCTGCCATCTGCCCGGTACATTTAAAACCAGGATTCATCCTTGAAGAGCACACTTCTCCAGCGTGCCAGTGGAAATCAAAGATGAGCATTTGCCTGCCGAAGTCAGTTACAACACCGAACTCCAGTCAGATCAAGACCCCGGTGAGGTTGACGAGCAGATCAGCTTCCCTGAGATGGTTTCTGACAGTTTGGGCAGAAATTCTTCAGTTGTGCAAATCCACAGTTTCATCAGTTGTCCGGGTGGCTCGTCTGACAATCCCTCAGGTGAAGAATCTGGATGTGGAGGTCCTGAGCTGGCAGGCGGTTGTGAGGCTGATTGGACATAATGCCAAATTGTCTACAACAACATTGAGTTGGCTTATGGTAGAGAAATGAACATTCAATTATTTGGAAACAGCTCTGGTGGACATCCCTGCAGTCAGCATGCCGATTGCGCACTCAACTTGAGACATCTGTTGTGTTGTGACACAACGGCACGTTTTAGTAGCCTTGTATTGTCCCCCAGCACAAGGTACACCTGTGTAATGATCATGCTGTTTAATCAGCTTCTTGATATGCCACATCTGTCAGGTGGATGGATTATCTTGGCAAAGGAGAAATGCTCACTAACAGGGATGTAACCCAATTTGTAAACATTTTGAGAGAAATAAGCTTTTTGTGCAAATGGAACATTTCTGGGATCTTTTATTTCAGCTCATGAAACATGGGACAAACACTTTACAATTTTTTTTTTTTTTTTTTTTTTTTCAGTATAAGATGGTGTTTTTTTCCCCCTTCTTCCTCCAGATCAACCAGAAGGGTTCAGAGAAGCCACTGGAGCAAGCCTTTGCCAAGATGGTGACTGGCATGGAGAGCGGCATGATCAAGTAAGAACCAAACACCGCCCTCCTGAACACCCTCTCACCCATCGTCTTGTCATTTCTATGATTTGTATTATTATTATTTTTTTAGATGGGTGGATTCATTGATTGGATCTAACACATCCACTCGTTGTTTCCTATGACTGCAGGTATGTAGCATTTGACTTCCACAAGGAGTGCAGTGGGATGAGATGGGATCGGCTGAATATTCTGTTGGACAATGTGGCTGAGACACAAGATGAATACAGGTATTACTCTCCATATTGACTATAGCTGCTAGTCTACACCCACAACCATACAAGACTCGGGTTAATGTGCTTTAGCAAGACGATAGGCATATGAACACAGAGAGGCTAATTGTCTTCTCCTCTACCCTTTATCTCTGGTCTGTCTTCAGGGTACAATGCCAGTGATTACATTAGTCAGTGAAATTCCTCTGGGCATATGAGTTTTCCCAGGCTGCATCCCAAGTGGCAGCCTATTCCCTTCCGTTGGGGTTCAAGTAGATGGTGCACTATATAGGGAATAGGGTGCCATTTGGGACTCATCTAGCCTTGTCTCATGATGATGACTCCTCTGTCTCCCTGCAGAGGGAGCGGTAGGTGGTGTTCCAACATTAGTGCTGTTACTGGCTCTGTGGATATGTGTTCTCCTGACTCCTCTGTTGTCTCTCTGCAGCTATTTCATGGTAGACACGGAGGGGAAGGTGTTGTCCCAGCAGAAGGGGACGTTCCGCAGTAACTGCATGGACTGTCTGGACCGCACCAACGTTATTCAGAGCATGCTGGCCCGCCGTTCCATACAGTCCCAGCTACAGGTAGGAAGTCCTCCAGAGCGGACCCGCCATTCTGTACAGTCCCAGCTACAGGTAGGAAGTCCTCCCGAGCTGGCCCGCCGTTCCATACAGTCCCAGCTACAGGTAGGAAGTCCTCCAGAGCTGGCCCGCCGCTCCATACAGTCCCAGCTACAGGTAGGAAGTCCTCCAGAGCGGACCCGCCATTCTGTACAGTCCCAGCTACAGGTAGGAAGTCCTCCCGAGCTGGCCCGCCGTTCCATACAGTCCCAGCTACAGGTAGGAAGTCCTCCAGAGCTGGCCCGCCGTTCCATACAGTCCCAGCTACAGGTAGGAAGTCCTCCAGAGCGGACCCGCCATTCTGTACAGTCCCAGCTACAGGTAGGAAGTCCTCCCGAGCTGGCCCGCCGTTCCATACAGTCCCAGCTACAGGTAGGAAGTCCTCCAGAGCTGGCCCGCCGTTCCATACAGTTCCAGCTACAGGTAGGAAGTCCTCCAGAGCTGGCCCGCCGTTCCATACAGTTCCAGCTACAGGTAGGAAGTCCTCCAGAGCTGGCCCGCCGTTCCATACAGTCCCAGCTACAGGTAGAAAGTCCTCCCGAGCTGGCCCGCCGTTCCATACAGTCCCAGCTACAGGTAGGAAGTCCTCCAGAGCGGACCCGCCATTCCATACAGTTCCAGCTACAGGTAGGAAGTCCTCCTGAGCTCGCCCGCCATTCCATACAGTCCCAGCTACAGGTAGGAAGTCCTCCTGAGCTCGCCCGCCATTCCATACAGTCTCAGCTACAGGTAGGAAGTCCTCCCGAGCTGGCCCGCCATTCCATACAGTCCCAGCTACAGGTGGGAGCTAGGAGGGTTGCAGTCGTTATTACTTGAAACCCCCTTGTTTCACACACTGGGGTGTTATCCATCGTTAGATGAGAAGCAGAGGGTTGAACAAACACAACCAGTGGCTACTGCTGTTTCCCACAGTATTATTGCCAGTTTATTTTAGAGAACAAGCTTAATGACTGAGGCCTGTCCCCAGTTCCCTAACCTATCACTTTCTAAATGGACTTATGTATGCTTGTTTGGTGGTTGTCCACAGAGGATGGGTGTCCTACATGTGGCCCAGCGGATTGAGGAACAGGCCGATTTTGAGAAGATCTATAAGAACGGTAAGTTGGGCCCGCCCCTCTACAACCTATGAATGGCAGCTGCTTTAGGCCTTTTCACACTGCATCCTCTTAGCCCAGGACTTCTCCTAACCCTTAGTTAAAATTAGCCCTGGGCTAAGGAGGCTGTCAGCCCTGGGCTAAGGAGGCTGTCAGCCCTGGGCTAAGGAGGCTGTCAGCCCTGGGCTAAGTGTCGTGTGTGTTTGTGAATGCAGCTTTTTAGTGTCATATGAGGCGGCAGGTAATCTAGTGGTTAGAGCGTTGGACAAGTAACCAAAAGGTTGCAAGATCGAATCCCTGAGCTGACAAGGTTAAAATCTGTCGTTCTGCCCCTGAACAAGGCAGTTAACCCACTGTTCCTAGGCCGTCATTGTAAATAAGAATTTGTTCTTAACTGACTTTTCGAGTTAAATAAATAAAATATGAAGTTGATCTGTGTGGTCCCTCTCACACTGTTCTCGGGTGACCACATGTCCTGAATTGTGTGGGACAGTCCCACATTTTGTCCCTTTGTCCTGCAACCAACTAATAATATCCCTAATTTAGGGACAAAATTACACCTAATTTTTTTCTATCTACAAAAAGTGTTCTTCTGAGGAAGAGCGATAAAAGTAAATAGCCGTAATAGACTCTGCTCGCTAATAATGTCTGTCCATGTTATTTATATTTTTGTTTCTCTGCGCTAGCTTGGGCTGACAATGCCAACGCATGCGCCAAGCAGTATGCCGGTACGGGAGCCCTGAAGACTGACTTCACCAGGTATTGAACGTCCGTGTGCTGCTGACCTACATGTCTAAAGACACTATGCTTGTGATGTTGAACGTCAACCGTTGGTTGTGCGGCTTCAATTTGAGGTCTCTTGTGCTTATTCTATATGTGGACTTTCTAGGTACTAGCTGGTTGGTGTGTACAAGTAGATCGTGTGCCTTTTGGCCATGAGCTGTGTTGATGGTTATTTGTCCTACACCAGATTGATGCCATTCAATTAGTATTGCTATGTAGACATAATGGCAGACTCTCTTTCTGGTTATTTGTGACATGTGTCACTCGTCCTTGTTGTGGAGAGTTTGATATGTGTTGACGGTGTCTGTTACATTCCTTCATCAGGACCGGGAAGAGGACCCAGATGGGTCTGGTGATGGACGGAGTGAACTCTGCCATCCGTTACTACAAGAATAACTTCTCTGACGGCTTCAGACAAGTACGTCTGGTTTTAAAGGTCTAGAAAAAATGACATGAATTCATTTAGTGAACTACATAAGGTAGTCAGTAATCAATTATTATATCAGATATCTACTGTATAGTTGAGAAGTTATTCTATAGACCAATATTGCTTTCCTCATTTATTTTGCTTTGTTAGTTGTCAGCCCTTTGTTGCTCAAAGGTATGTGTGTTTCTTGTCTCCAGGATTCCATTGATTTGTTCCTTGGAAACTATGCTGTTGATGAAACGGACAGCCCCACTCCACTCCGCATCCAGAAGGACTGGAAGTTCCTCACGGTCAGTTGCATCCCCATTACTGCTGAGAGATGGAGACCGGTATATCATAGGAGTCAGGAGTGGGGAGATGCCTTTTTGGGATGTCCAGACTGATCAGTCATGTTTTGTCATTCACTTTACACGACTAAATCTCTGGTCCTCTCCTCCCATTTTAATATGGAGTTCTGCCCCCCCCCCCCCCAAACTATGAGTAATGTTTCTTTGTCTTGCAGCTGCCCATCATCATGGTGGTCGCATTCTCCATGTGTATCATCTGTCTCCTCATGGCTGGTAAGAAAACCACTGTTAATCTGACAAGTCAATTTTAGCCTTTTAACTCTAGCCCTACTAACCTCAGGACACAAGGGTATGCTAGCTTGTTCTGGTTATGTCGATAAAATGTGTTGATCTCTGGTCACACAAAATCGCTGTTTCTCTCTGTATATCTTTGTGTACTTTATTGTTTGTTCTCATGTCACCCTCTTTTCCAGGTGACACATGGACTGAGACCCTGGCCTATTTGTTGTTCTGGGGCACTGCTGCTGCCGTCACCGCTGCCGTCATAGTCTTCAATGGCCGTGACTTTGTGGACGCCCCCAAACTGGTGCAGAAAGAGAAGATGGACTGAACCTGTGTGTATGTGGAAAGCAGCTCGGCCCAGCATACTCCTATACCTCTTCATTCAACTCTTCTTCCTCTTCTTCCTCCCGGCTGCTCGAGGCTCGGACTCTGTACATAACTGATCTCCACGCTGTCGTCCTGGGGGGGGGGGGACCCAAATGGCACCCTATTCCCTATATAGTGCACTTTAATGGGGTGCCATTTGGGAGGTAGCCTTATAGTTTCTATTGGGGTTTCTACCCGAACCCTGAACTCCTGTTTATCAGGCAGCAAACCCACTGAAGCTGGGCTGAACTGTAGTCTCCTGTCAGACTCTCACACCTCCTTCGCTTTCCAGGCCATCATCCTATTCCACATTCCTTAGATCATGGTGTATATTTACCTTGAGTTTCATTTATTTTGTTGTCTGGTGTTGGAGAGGGTTGGTGGTTGGCGTAGTCGGCCAAACCGTGGTGACGGTTTAACCAACTTAAGGCACACAGGGTTATTACAGAGGTCTCAGAAAACCTGTCATACTTCAGTGAATTGCAGTAGAATTCTACATTTTCCATGTAGCCAACTTAAAAACAAGAGAATATTCATGTTATACATTAATGAATGGTTTCTTTAGTTTAACTTTTCTGTAATTTTTAAAATGCAATTATGTATTTTAAACTATAGGAATCCACAGTTGGCATTTTCACAGGCACTAGAATGACTGGGGTACATTGTTCAGAAAGATAACCATGTTTTGGTTGTCCTATTGAACGTAAGACGCCTTACTAAACTAATTTAAAGAAGAGCTATACAACTAAACTAGCTAGTTATCCTAGAGAAGAATGATGTGGTGGGGGGGGATGTCTTCCTACTATGAACATAATCATGTAAAGTATTTACGATTCTATTTTTAAGTAAGGGTTTTGTGCTTGTCTTACCATCTTATTTTTGCACTTTGGGTGAACATCTAAGAAGTTGCACATTTAGTATTTGATCTGAGAGGTGTGAAATCTTTCAATGTTCATTCATTGTTGGTTATAGTGGTCACTATACCAGTGTTCTCCAACCCTGTTCCTGGAGAGCTACCGTCCTGTATGTTCATTCCAAACCTTACCTAGCGCACCTGATTCTAATAATTAGCTGGTTGGTCAGCTGAATCGGGTTAGTTACAACTGGGGTTGGAGCGAAAACCTGCAGAAGGGTAGCTCTCCAGGAACAGGGTTGGAGAGCCCTGCGCTATACCGTAGTTGTCATGTGGTGGCCATTTTTTCCAGCTGTTTGTTTATAATAACCTTGTCAACTAGAACACACTGACACGACGTCTCACACTATTTTGGAAGTGTTATGGTCTTGCTGAGGGTTTCCCCTGGCTCTACTAAACCCTCAGTGGATTGAGTGTAACCCTCCTGGTCTAGATCAGTGTTTTCCAAACCTGGTCCTCCAGGACCCCCAACAGTAAACACTATTATTGTAACCCTTTACAAGCACACCTGATTCAACTAATCATCAAGCCCATCAATGAGTTGAACGAGGTGTGTTTGTAGCCCTTGACAATGAAACTACTGTTGGAGGACCAGGGTTGGAAAACACTGATTTAGATACTGCCTTTACAAGCTTGTCCCTCAATGGATGAGGGGGTGGACTTAAGAGAATCATTCATTGTTCTCATGAATACGTTTGCGTATGATTAATGGTTTTCAGGGTGTTTCCAGATGTACTGTATTCATTAGAGATTGTATTGTAGACTGTTTATGTTGCTATGCCTTTCTGTGCCTGCTTTCCAGCTCGGATTTTGATCTTGCATTCATAATACAGAAGTAGTTGTCATGGTGGAAATATTCTAGAACATAATTGCAATTCCATTGCTCCTTTTAGAATGTGTTATAGGAATCTGCCGGTGATTTACTACAAGCAGTTTTAGAGCTTTAGCTAAATTAGAATCATGTTGAAATGCTAGAACTGTTTTATTCAAGCTGGGCAGTGGTAACCACAGAGGGGAGGACTAACTTGAGCTTGTCTACTGTGCTACCGCTATCTGTTTCCATGAACATATCCTTGTAATTATATATACTGTATATTTTACATTAAGATTGTATGCTGAGCACTTAGTTGCAGATACTAAATGTAAAGATCAAGCAGTGTTTCATTTTTTGTGTTTTTTTTTGGGATGAGACTTTAGAAGAAATGTTTCCTGGTTTTTCGTGTGAGTCAACAAGAGCGTTTTGAAGGCATATAATTTGCCTGGTGAATATTTCTCTTTTATATGGGGATTGGGTACTATCTTGGGCTTATGTTTGAATGTCTTTATTTTGGAATATGGTTGTTGTATTCATGATTTAGTAGTGGATAATATTTTTTTCCCTCTTCATCACCATTCCTTGGTTGTTATTCAAAACCCTGAACATTAATTTCCTATGACCATAATACATTTTAACTGGACTGATGTAGCCTGGTCCCAGATCTGTTTGTGCTATAATGCCAATCCTTGTCATGGAGTTTGCATGATAGCACAGACTGGAACCCAGGCTTTTTTTTCATTTTGCAAATGTAAGTGGCAGGCTGTTACTATTAAACTAGTTATTTATCGTGACATTGGTTTGCTAGAAAGACCATATTCCCAGTTGGTGCAGTGTAACTTCAGAAAATGTAAAGAAAATGACATCCTTCAAAAATTGCTACTGAGTGGTTCAGGGAATTGACAGGATCGGTAGCTTGCTACATTTAAAAAAAATTGACATCACATGGTTATACTTTTTCAATCTGATTGGCTATAACCTAAACAAAGTTTGATATTTAACTCGCAATGTAATTTAGAGGGTTGTTGCAGATGTCCTATTTCATAATGGTCATTTTCCTGAATAGGCTATCCTATCCTCTTGTTTGACAGCTAGGCGATGACCTTGCTGTGAATGCAATTATGTAAACTGTCAATTGACACATTATTCCCCACTTTGTAATTCCATGTGAGGTTTATGGATGATTTATCAATAAACAACTATTTAAAATATATATGTTTTGTGTGTATTTATTTACATTTTGTGCGTGCGGTATGATGGCACAAACAGATCTGGGACCAGGGTAGAGAGCAGTCAGTTGGACTTGTATTCAAGGCGCGTGCGCAGAAGCTCCCCTGTTGCCTCTTCCGACACGACACTTAAAAGGGGCTGCATGTGTTATTTCGGAGATTAACAACTGTAAATGTAAAAAAAATTAAGGTTTACAGCTTCAGGTCTTAAAACATGAGCACGCTATGGATGGGAAACGTGAGTATCTCAAACCAGTTCAGTCGATATTTTTAACACTTCAGGTTGTAGGTAAATTAGCTAGTTAGTTATGTTACTACTAGCTAGCATGCTAGCAAACATAACTTAAGTTGAAGCTAAGTAGCTAGCTTCAACTTAAGTTATGTTTGCTAGCATGCTAGCTAGTAGTAACATAACTAGCCACCCGACTAACTTAGTTTATTAGTGCTAAATCGGTTAACTTGCTGCAGATGGAACATTTTGACACATTACTAGCTAAACGCAGCCTTTATAATATTTGCATTGGACATGTGGTAGCTAACTCTTAGCTAAGTTAACGTTACCATGTTATGATAATGAAGTCTGTTTGTTTGGTAGTTGGAGCCCTACATGGACGAAAACTTCATAACCCGAGCCTTCGGCACTATGGGGGAGTTGGTGGTGAGTGTAAGGATTATACGCAACAAGATGACCGGGTGAGTATTTTATCTAGGACGTTTGACCTGAGTTAAAAGCTATAACTACGCTGGCTCTCTAACCCCCTTCTTCGCATGTAACGTTAGGGTTTTCAGCGATTACATTCGCCCACATTTAACTCCATATGAACTACACGTCCAACGTTATTTTAACATTTGGGAAAGTTAATCATAGCTTTCAAACCGGTTTTCGAAAATTATTCTGATATGAGTGAAACACATTATCTAACTGGGGATAGCTAGCAAACATAATGTCACAAAGCATTATCTAACTGGGGATAGCTAGCAAACATAATGTCACAAAGCATTATCTAACTGGGGATAGCTAGCTAACATAATGTCCCAAAGCATTATCTAACTGGGGATAGCTAGCAAACATAATGTCACAAAGCATTATCTAACTGGGGATAGCTAGCTAACATAATGTCACAAAGCATGATGTGCTAGCATGATGTTATGAAATAACATAATATTTCCGAGTTAGGCAGGTATTATTTTAGACTTGAAATTGGCATGGGAACTAACTAGCTAACACAGGGGTGGGCAAACTTTTTGGCTCAAGGGCCACATCGGGATTTTGCGAGGGCCTCCCGAGTGGCACAGCGGTCTAAGGCACTGTATCGCAGTGCTTGAGGCGTCACTACAGACCCAGGTTCGATCCCAGGCTGTGTCACAGCTGGCCGTGACTGGGAGACCCGTGAGGCGGCGCACAATTGGCCCAGAGTCGTCTGGGTTCGGCAGGGCAAGATTTCCTTGTCCCATCGCGCTCTAGCGACTCGTGTGGCGGGCCGGGCGCATGCGCGCTAACACGGTCGCCAGGTGTACGGCGTTTCCTCCGACACTGTGGTGCAGCTGGCTTCTGGGTTAAGCGGACATTGTGTCAAGAAGCAGTGCGGCTTGGCTGGGTCGTGTTTTGGAGGACGCATGGCTCTACATCTTCACCTCTCCCGAGTCCGTATGGGAGTTGCAGCGATGGGACAAGACTGTAACTACCAATTGGATACCACGAAATTGGGGAGAAAAAGAGATTGTGTGGGTGTGTATATATATATGTGTGTGTCTTGTGGGCCGGATTGAAGTGCCCGCCGTGCCGTACTCCCCCCCCCCCCCTTCCTTGAGCTAACAGCTAGCTTTCTGGTTATCAAAGGTAGAAAAGTTTGACCAAAATTCTACCAAACTGTTTCTCAAAATTACTGGAGCTGGCTAATTCATTTGATAATGCTTTGTGATACACCAGGTTTTATGCAGTTTTAGTCCACACATGACAGTAGAACCTGGTGAACCGTAAGGGGAAACAATTTAAATTAGCCAGCCAACTATATACTTTTTTGTCCTACCAGATCCTTGATGAGAAGGTTCTAGCTAGTGTATCCCTCTGTCCTTCGACTCTTGGTGGATGTAGTGAAGTGAAGTGAATTACAATTTCCTTTAGCACCATCTGTACCTGATAGAGCAGATCCAGAAGTAAGCTGTCTGGCGCGACAGTTATTGGGAGACTAGAGCAGACCCAGAAGTTCTGACTGAACACACATTTAAGCGCCTCCAGGACGGTTAGTTTACTTTGTCCTGTTACAGTTTCTGCAATGAAAACCTGCGATTTCATAGGGGAATTTCCCCCTCATACTAAATAGCTGGCAAAACAATCCAAAGTTTATTTTTTATTGAACTAGACAAGTCAGTTAAGAACAAATTCTTATTTACAATTTTTTTATTTTATTTTTTATTTTACTGTTATTTTACCAGGTAAGTTGACTGAGAACACGTTCTCATTTGCAGCAACGACCTGGGGAGTAGTTACAGGGGAGAGGAGGGGGATGAATGAGCCAATTGTGAACTGGGGATTATTAGGTGACCATGATGGTTTGAGGGCCAGATTGGGAATTTAGCCAGGACACCGGGGTTAACACCCCTACTCTTACGATAAGTGCCATGGGCTCTTTAATGACCTCAGAGAGTCAGGACACCCGTTTAACGTCCCATCCGAAAGACGGCACCCTACACAGGGCAGTGTCCCCAATCACTGCCCTGGGGCATTGGGATATTTTTTTAGACCAGAGGAAAGAGTGCCTCCTACTGGCCCTCCAACACCACTTCCAGCAGCATCTGGTCTCCCATCCAGGGACTGACCAGGACCAACCCTGCTTAGCTTCAGAAGCAAGCCAGCAGTGGTATGCAGGGTGGTATGCTGCTGGCGGCCTAACCCGGACAATGTTGGGCCAATTGTGTACCGTCATAGGATGTCACCTTTCCAACAAGTCAGTTCGTCAAATGTCTGCCCTGCTAGAGCTGCCCTGGTCAACTGTACGTGCTGTTATTGTGAAGTGGAAATGTCTAGGAGCAACAACGGCTCAGCTGTGAAGTGGTAGGCCGCACAAGCTCACAGAACAAGACCGCCGAATGCTGTAGCGTGTAAAAATCATCTGTCTGTTGCAACACTCATTACAGAGTTCTAAACTGCCTCTGGAAGCAACGTTGGCACAAAAACTGTTTGTCAGGAGCGTTGTAAAATTAATTTGGTAATGCTTTGTGATGCACCAGGTTTTATGCCGTTTTAGTCGACAGAAAATGACAGTAGAACCTGATGACCAACATGGGGGAAATTATCAAATTGGCCAGCCAACACAAAACTATGATCAACATGCGCAATGCACTTTGTAACTTTTTATGAGATGGATTGCCTGTCATTGCAATTAAATTTTTAATTTGCGCTCTTTAGCACATTTGGCTAGCAACCTTCATGGAAATTCGCTATTACATGTGCTAATTTAGTTTGCATTCTGGTAATAGACAGCCAATGGGTTGTTTAGTGTATTTTTTGGGGGTGTCCTCTTGTGCACTAAGTTGGTAATTCCGTAAATCCCAGGATGAGAGGACGGGGTCTGGATACCGCCCAACCCTGTGATATACCATAACTTCACCATGCTCGAAGGGATATTCAATGTCTGTTTTTTCTCCCCTTTTTTTTTACCCATCAACCAATACGTGCCCTTCTTTGCGAGGCATTGGAAAACCTCACCTGATCTTTGTGAAGGAATCTGTGTTTTGAAATTCAGTGCTTGACTGAGGGGCCTTTACAGATTGTATGTGTGGGGTACAGAGATGAGGTAGTCATTCAAAAATCATGTAATGCACTATTATTGCACACAGTGACTCCATGCAACTTGTGACTTGTTAAGCACATTACACCTGAACCTTCTCATGCTTGCCATAACAAATGGGTTGAATACTTATTTAATATATTTGTATTAAAAAAAAACTAAAATATAATTCCATGTTGACATTATGGGGTATTGCATTTAGGGCAGTGGCAAATTCAATTGAATCGGGCTGTAGTCAAAGGGGTGTGAATACCTTCTGAAGGCATTGTATGTACATATAGGTAGGGGTGAAGTGACTAGCCAACAGGATAGATAATTAACAGTAACAGCAGTATACTGTAGGTAGGGGTAAAGTGACTAGACAACAGGATAGATAATAAACAGTAACAGCAGTATACTGTAGGTAGGGGTGAAGTGACTAGCCAACAGGATAGATAATTAACAGTAACAGCAGTATACTGTAGGTAGGGGTGAAGTGACTAGACAACAGGATAGATAATAGACAGTAACAGCAGTATACTGTAGGTAGAGGATAGATAATAGACAGTAACAGCAGTATACTGTAGGTAGGGGTAAAGTGACTAGACAACAGGATAGATAATAGACAGTAACAGCAGTATACTGTAGGTAGAGGATAGATAATAGACAGTAACAGCAGTATACTGTAGGTAGGGGTAAAGGATAGATAATAGACAGTAACAGCAGTATACTGTAGGTAGGGGTAAAGGATATATAATAGACAGTAACAGCAGTATACTGTAGGTAGGGGTAAAGGATAGATAATAGACAGTAACAGCAGTATACTGTAGGTAGGGGTAAAGGATAGATAATAGACAGTAACAGCAGTATACTGTAGGTAGGGGTAAAGGATAGATAATAGACAGTAACAGCAGTATACTGTAGGTAGGGGTAAAGGATAGATAATAGACAGTAACAGCAGTATACTGTAGGTAGGGGTAAAGTGACTAGCCAACAGGATAGATAATAGACAGTAACAGCAGTATACTGTAGGTAGGGGTAAAGGATAGATAATAGACAGTAACAGCAGTATACTGTAGGTAGGGGTAAAGTGACTAGCCAACAGGATAGATAATAAACAGTAACAGCAGTATACTGTAGGTAGGGGTAAAGGATAGATAATAGACAGTAACAGCAGTATACTGTAGGTAGGGGTAAAGGATAGATAATAGACAGTAACAGCAGTATACTGTAGGTAGGGGTAAAGGATAGATAATAGACAGTAACAGCAGTATACTGTAGGTAGGGGTAAAGGATAGATAATAGACAGTAACAGCAGTATACTGTAGGTGGGGGTAAAGTGACTAGACAACAGGATAGATAATAGACAGTAACAGCAGTATACTGTAGGTAGGGGTAAAGTGACTAGCCAACAGCATAGATAATAAACACACACCCCTGTGTTAGCACACACCCCTGTGGGGCCCCGTGTTGAAGGTCTGTGTGGTGTATGTGTTGTTGCCTACCCTCGCCACCTGGGGGCAGCCCGTCAGGAAGTCCAGGATCCAGTTGCAGAGAGAGTCCTGAGCTTAGTGAGCTTTTGTGCCTTTGACATGACAAGGAGTGGCATGAGGGCACAAACAGGCTGGTACCCAGGCTAGCACCATTGTATTATAGCTACACACCATACACAGTTAAAATCCATCCTTTGAATGCAACATTGGACTGATGTCCCTTCTCTGTGTTGCTCTTCAGTAGGGGTGCAGCAGGCTACTGCTTCGTGGAGCTGACAGATGAAGCCACAGCTGAGAGGTGTCTTCGTAAAGTCAATGGAAAAGCACTGCCAGGAGCCACACCAGTAAATATACCGTTTAACAAGGCTACTTGAATGTTATGGATTCATTTTTGCGTCCCAATTTGCACCCTATTCATCCCCTAATATAATTCACTACTTTTGACCCGGGCCCAGTGGGATGCAGACCCAGATTGTATCAGTTTATACATAATGCTTTTTGGTAGCCTGAGACAAAACAAGATATTTATGCAATTTGCCTCATTAGCGCTTGTATAAATCAATGCATATTGTCATCATATTGTAAATGTGCATTTTTAAGGAAGCCTTTTTGTACTTCACAGCCCAGAAGATTTAAGTTAAACCGGGCCACTTTTGGGAAGCAAGGAGAAAGCAGGTATATCAACCTGCTTGATTGTAAGTCAAACTAAATGTCATGAGATGCCATATAGAAACATTGGAAATTAACACACAACCCCCCCCCCCCCCCTTTTCTCTCTGCTACAGTCCACTCCATTCTCTGTTTGTTGGGGATCTCACACCTGAAGTGGATGACGGGATGCTCTACGAGTTCTTCTACAACCGCTACCCTTCCTGTCGTGGGGGGAAGGTGGTGCTGGATGGCACGGGGAACTCCAAGTGAGTCCAGTAGGATATTATCATCCCTATAGAAGGGTTTCCATATATCAAGGTTGATGTGATCTAATAGGATGTGAATACAATTGATACGGCCCGTATCCGAAACATCAACTGTTACTATTCCACGACTATAATAGTCAGTACTTTTACACTAACAATTTTAAATGTCTAAACTTCTTCCACTACCCAAAAAATATTCACAGCCGAAGCTAGTTATTTACTTGTATACTTGTCTGGACGTTTCTCTTGTTTCCAGGGGTTGTGGGTTTGTCCAGTTCCCAGACCAGAGGCTTCAAAAGTTGGCGCTGGAGGAGTGTCAGGGAGCGGTGGGGCTCGGGAGCAAGCCCCTACGACTGAGCCTAGCTGCTAACAAGTGAGTTTTACGTCAGTTCTTACTGTACTACTATGTTATAAGCCGTCTCCAGACACGGTGTGTATTTACCATTTGAAAAACCAGGGTTGTAGCATGAACCCATTCAGTTTCAAAAAACACCTTTTTATAGCCATTAAAACTGTAGCTATATTTCCAACATAATATTTGACTATCCCCCTTGTTAGTCAGATTTTGCAAAGCGCTCATGAAGACCTGAGCAGAGAGTATCTTTCCCCAAAATAATAGTTTTTCAACTCCATAAAGAGATGGGTTTTAATAATCACTGTCAGATGCCTCGGTTACCAATACTTCTCTCTCACTCACAGAACTAGGCATAATCAATCAGACAACAGGGCGTGGGGGTCACATGGAGGAGGCTACAGACACAACCAGCAACAATACAATCAACAGCCGTACGGTGGTGGATGGGGCTCTTGGGGCTACGACCAGAATGGAGGCAACTATGGCGGCTACAACTACAACCAGTATGATTACACACAGAATCCTGCACAGGTAAGATTGCTGCCCTGCTTCCCCTTTACTGGTGATATGTTACGTTGCTCAACGTCACCTTTACTGGTGATGTGTTACGTTGCTAATGACGTCAATAACCACCCGAGCCACTGCCTGTTCAGCCGGCTACCATCCAGTTACTCAATCCTGCACCTTATACACTTATGCTCTATATACAGTTGGAGTTGGAAGTTTACATACACTTCGGTTGGAGTCATTAAATCTCAATTTTCAACCACTCCACAAATGTCTTGTTAACAACTATAGTTTTGGCAAGTCGGTTAGGACATCTACTTTGTGCATAACACAAGTAGTATTTCCAACAGTTGTTTACAGACAGATTATTTCACTTATAATTCAATGTATCACAATTTCAGTGGGTCAGAAGTTTACATACACTAAGTTGACAATGCCTTTAAACAGCTTGGAAAATTCCAGAAAATTATGTAATGGCTTTAGACTCAAATGACGTCAATTAGCCTATTGGAGGTTTACCTGTGGATGTTTTTCAAGGCCTACCTTCAAACTAAGTGCCTCTTTGCTTGACCATGGGAAAATCAAAAGAAATCAGCCAAGACCCCAGAAAAAAGTGTAGACCTCCACAAGTCTGGTTCATCCTTGGAAGCAATTTCCAAACGCTTGAAGGTACCATGTTCATTTGTACAAACAATAGTATGCAAGTATAAACACCATAGGACCACGCAGCCATCATACCACTCAGGAAGGAGACGCGTTCTGTCTCCTAGAGATGAACGTACTTTGGTGCGAAAAGTGCAAATCAATCCCAGAACAACAGCAAAGGACCTTGTGAAGATGCTGGAGGAAACGGGTACAAAAGTATCTATATCCACAGTAAAACAAGGCCTATATCGACATAACCTGTAAGACCGCTCAGCAACGAAGAAGCCACTGCTCCAAAACCACCATTTTAAAAAAGCCAGACTACGGTTTGTAACTACACATGGGGACAAAGATTGTACTTTTTGGAGAAATGTCCTCTGGTCTGATGAAAGAAAAATAAAACTGTTTGGCCATAATGACCATCGTTATGTTTGGAGGAAAAAGGGGGAGGCTTGCAAGTCAAAGAACACCATCCCAACCGTGAAGCACGGGGGTGGCAGCATCATGTTGTGGGAGTGCTTTGCTGCAGGTAGGACTGGTGCGCTTCACAAAATAGATGGCATCATGAGATGTGGACATATTGAAACAACATCTCTAGACATCAGTCAGAAAGTTAAAGCTTGGTTGCAAATGGGCCTTCCAAACGGACAATGACCACAAGCATACTTCCAAAGCTGTGGCAAAATGTCTTAAGAACAACAAAGTCAAGATATTGGAGTGGCCATCACAAAGCCCTGACCTCAATCCCATAGAAAAGTTGTGGGCAGAACTGAAAAAGCGTGTGCGGGAAAGGAGGCCTACAAACCTGACTCGGTTACACCAACTCTGTCAGGAGGAATGGCCCAAAATTCCCCCAACATATTGTGGGAATCTTGTGGAAGGCTACCTGAAACGTTTGACCCAAGTTAAACAATTTAAAGGCAATGCTACCAAATACTAATTGAGTGTATGCAAACTTCTGACCCACTGGGAATGTGATGAAAGAAATAAAAGCTGAAATAAATAATTCTCTTCTATTATTCTGACATTTTACCTTTTAAAAAAATAAATAAAGTGGTGATCCTAACTGACCTAAGACGGGGAATTTTTACTAGGATTAAATGTCAGAAATTGTGAAACTGAGTTTAAATGTATTTGGCTAAGGTATATGTAAACTTCTGACTTCAACTGTACATACACATGGAATCACTGGTCACTTAATAATGAAACACTAGTCACTTTAATGTTTACATACTGCTATACTCATTTCATATGTGTATATACTGTATTCTACTTTATTTTAGTCAATGTCACTCCGACATTGCTCGTTTCAATATATATATATATATATATATATATATTATTTTACTTTAGATTTGTGTATTGTTGTGAATTTTTAGATATTACTGTATTGTTGGAGCTAGGAACACAAGCGTTTTGCTACACCCGTAAAATATGTGTATGTGACCAATACAATTTGATTTGGTATGTTACGTAGCTCAACGTCACTACTACTTCTTAGACATGCAATATTAACACCTTAATGCATTGTCTCTTCCTTCGTGTAGTTAAGACTTTTCAATATACACAATAATTTTATTAAAACCAACTCATTTAACATTTTCAGGAAAATGAAGCTGTTGAAGAGGATGGTCTGGAAGGTACGTGCTCTTTATTTTTCCTGCTTGTTTTTCTCCAGACTTTTGTGGCCTATTATCTAAAAGGCTCTTGATGACATTGACTTGATGGAATTGAGGTGTTTCATAATGAACTTAGATTGATATCCTGCATGTTCCGAGGATTAACCAGCGTATATGGAACTTAGCGGAGTCGGACTTGTGCTCATCTTGGTCTAATGTTTAAGGCGTTAGTTTCCCGAGCAGGAGACTGGGGTTGTTGACATAAGTCAACAAATAATCACTGCCAGCCTTTTCCTCCATTGTAGATCCTAACCCAGAGCTGGATGTGTTGGAAGCCAACAGGAAGTTTATGGAACACAGTGAGGAACTGTATGATGCCCTTATCCAGTGCCACTGGCAACCCTTGGAATCCTCGGAACAAGCATTTGGAACCACGAGTAGCCTTCCAGAACCTGTCTACTGTTGAGGCATACAATGGAATGGCAATATCCTCTTTTGCCATGTTTTTTGGCCTTTCATATTATATTCTGTAAATGTTTGATCATGGAAAGGCTAAAGACATATCCCCAGTCCTTTGGCCAGAACTGCCATTTGCTTATAAGACTTTTTTTTTTGTTAATTGACAAATGTTTTATTTTGTGCATCTTTATAAAAGTCCTGCTGTTGCCAAAGAATAGTTTCCTGTTTTCATTTGTTATGCTTTGCCAAACTGCAAAGATGCATGTATCCCAAATGGGACCCTATTCTCTATTTAGTGCAACACTACTTTTAGCTAGGGCCTAAAAGAGCTTAGGTCAAAAGTATTGCACTATATAAGGAATAGAGTGCCATTTGGGACACACATTTCTCAATTGAATAAGTGATTGTGTAATCTGCAATGTTACACTGCCTTCTGTCTGTTTCCATATGTGTTTGTAAAGATGGAGTAAATGTGTATGTATCATGTTGCCAGGTAGAGATATCTTATGAAATAACCCAACCAAAATTACAGGAGTTCTTTCAAGTCTCATAGACTGGGGAGAGTTCAGCCAGGTACAACGTTGTGGAACGATGCGGATAGCAATGGCATGAATAGAGTGGGCATTAGACCTTATTCTACATGTCAGAGGCATGTTCTCAAACGTTGTGTGCTGCTAAATGTGCCCCGGTCTCTGTTGAGCAAAGCAGAAAACCGCGAGTCACAAGGTTTCCCAGTGACTGAAAGGGAGGGACGGGCTGCCCATTGAATGAATCCAACGCTGGACAGGATATGAGATATTATTTTGCATGACTAAGCCTACTCTGAGTTTGTTTAGATTCTGAATACCATTTTGTAGGGAATCGTCTTCTGCTCCCGAGCGAAAGTTGTAAAACGCGTCAACATTTTTTACTATATGTATTTTAATAATGTTTAAAAAATAATTACTCTTGAATTTTTTTATTACTTTTGGCGCCACCCAAAGTTTTTTTTTTATGTATGCAATGACGTCATTTGACAGTTTTGGGAGGCTAGCTTCTTGACGGAGGAACAAAGTGAAGCACAGCGGATGGTTTTATGTGCAACAGCCTACTAAACAAGTAAGATTTGGTTATTTTCAGTTTAAACCTACGTTAATGTATAACTCGCTGTAAAATAGAAAGTCACATTTTGTTGACATGCTTCAACAATTTGCTGGGATCCAAGTCAGGCATCTGATGTCTTTGTGCTAACAATCAAGCTAGCTAGCGTGGCTATTTTCAGCGTCATCAGAGCAGGCCTGTGTAGGCAATTCAACTCCAATTAAATTATACAATTTGGAAACGTCTCATTTAACCTTGTATTAAACAACTGTCTAGTTTTGTGGAAAGCCAAATAGCTTGCAAGCAAGCTACATAAGCTTAAGTACGTTTTGTTAGTTCGCTAACTTTAGCTGTAAATCATCTAGCAAGCCAACTAACGTTAGCTGGCCACCATAACATAACTATTTAAATTCTGAAGAAATACCCGGCGGCAACAAGGGCTAAATCTCGCTTGTGGTCGATTTAATATCTTACCTACTCAATCTCTGGTTAGGTAGTTATGTGGCAGTCTGATGTTTTGTTAGTGAGAAACTGCCATTTCAAAATAGTGTGTCACTCAATACACTGTCTGATGCTACTGTGTGACCTGGCACCATTTGTGGGACTTGGCACTGTCTGACCTGGCACTTTGTGTTTGTTCCCTGGAACTCCCCTGTCTAAAGGCGTGAGGAACAGAAAATCGATTAAACCAATGATTGTACTAAATGGCTATAGTGTTTGCTACTATGGGTATTTGAGCTCGCCCGGATGGATCGTGAAATAAGTGTGTGGAGTCATTACCTTTAACAGTTACTGTTGTGATTTCAAATCATACTTAGCGCTAA
Organism: Salvelinus fontinalis; assembly: GCF_029448725.1. NCBI lineage: Eukaryota > Metazoa > Chordata > Actinopteri > Salmoniformes > Salmonidae > Salvelinus > Salvelinus fontinalis. The sequence continues at coordinate 10,249,623 of NC_074696.1, forward strand.
AATATATTTATAAAGCCCCTTTTACATCATTATAAATCTATGACAGCACTTCTCTCCAGTTATGACTGGGCATTTAGCTGTTAATATGTAACTTGTGACACAGTTTAATAGGCCTATCTTAGGACTAACTTGACTGATAAGTTTGGTAATAGTATTTTCACTACTTGGCCAAAAGTGTGTGGACACCTGCTTGTCGAACATCTCATTTCAAAATCATGGGCATTAAGATTGAGTTGGTCTCCTCTTTGCTGCTATAACAGCCTCCACTCTTCAGGGAAGGGTTTCCACTGGATGTTGGAACATTGCTGCAGGGACTTGCTTCCATTCAGCCATGAGCATTAGTGAGGTCGGGCACTGATGGGCGATTAGGTCTGGCTCGCAGTTGGCGTTCCAATTTATCCTGATGGTGTTGAGGTCAGGGCTCTGTGCAGTCCAGTAGAATTCTTCCATACCGATCTGTAACCATTTCTATATTGACCTAGCTTTGTGCAAGGGGGCACTGTCATGCTAAAACATGAAAAGGCCTTCCCCAAACTGTTGCCACAAAGTTGGAAGCCCAGAATCATCTAGAATGTCATTGTATGCTGTAGATTTCCCTTCACGTGAACTAGCCTAGCCCAAACCATGAAAAACAGCCCCAGACAATTATCCCTCCTCCACCAAACTTTACAGTTGGTACTATGCATTGGTGCAGGTAGCGTTCTCCTGGCATCCGCCAAACCCAGATTTGTCCGTCGGACTGCCAGATGGTGAAGCGTGATTCATCACTCCAGAGAACTCCTTTCCACTGCTCCAGAGTCCAATGGCGGCGAGCTTTACACCACTCCAGCCGATGCTTGACAATGCGCATGGTGAACTTTGGCCTGTGTGCAGCTGCTCGGCTATTGAAACTAATTTCATGAAGCTTCCTATGTGTGCTGACGTTTGTTCCAGAGACAGTTTGGAACTTCATAGTAAGTGTTGCAACCGAAGACAGACAATTTTTACATGCTTCAGCATTCAGCGGTCCTGTTTGTGAGCTTGTGTGGCCTACCACTTCGCAGCTAAGCTATTGTTGCTCCAACATAAAGTTGACTGGGGACGCTATAGCAGGGCAGAAATTTGACGAACTGACTCGTTGGACAGTGCCACGTTGAAAGTCACTGAGCTCTTCAGTAAGGCCTTTCTACAGCCAATGTCTGTTTATGGAGATTGTTTGGCTGTGTGCTCGATTTTATACATCTGTCAGCAAAGGGTGTGGCTGAAATAGCCGAATCCACTAATTTGAAGGGGTGTCCACATACTTTTGTATATAAAGTGCATTCAGAAAGTATTCCTTTGACGTTTTTCCACATTTTGATAATGACAAAGCAAATATAGTTTTAAAAAATGTGCTAATTTTGTTTTAAAAAATGAACTATCACATTGACGTAAGTCACCTTTGGCAGTGATTACAGCCTCGAGTCATCTTGGGTATGACGCTACCAGCTTGGCACCTGTATTTGTGAGTTTTCCGATTTTTCTCTGAAGATCCTCTCAAGCTCTGTCTGGTTGGATGGTGAGCGTCACTGCATGGCTTTTTTCAGGTCTCATCAAATATGTTAGATCAGGTTCAAGTCCGTGTTCTGGCTGGGCCACTCGAGTACAGTCAGAGACTTGTCCCAAAGCCACTCCTGCTTTGTCTTGGCTGTGTGCTTAGGGTCATTGTCCTGTTGGAAGGTGAACCTTCGCCCCAGTCTAAGGCCCTGAGGGCTCTGGAGCAGGTTTTCATCAAGGATCTCTCTGTACATTGCTCCATTCATCTTTCCGTCGATTCCTGACACCACAATGCTTCGCCGTAGGGATGGTACCAGGTTTCCTCCAGACGTGACGCATGGCATTCAGGCCAAAGAGTTCAATCTTTGTTTCATCAGACCAGAGAATGTTGTTTCTCATGGTTTGAGAGTGCTTTAGGTGCCTTTTGGCAAATTCCAAGTGGACTGTCATGTGCCTTTTACTGAGGAGTGGCTTCCATCTGGCCACTCTACCATAAAGGTCTGATTGGTGGAGTGCTGCAGAGATGGTTGTTCTTCCGGAAGGTTCTCCCGGAAGCTTCTCCCATCTCCACAGTGGAACTCTGTCAGAGTGAATATCGGGCTCTTGGATTGCTTTACGGACAATTCCTAAGACCTCATGTCTTGTTTTTTGCTCTGACATACACTGTCAACAGTGGGACCTTATCTAGAAAGGTGTGTGCCTTTCCAAATCATGTCCAATCAATTGAATTTACCACAGGTGGACTCCGATTAAGTTGTAGAAACATTTCAAGGATTATCAATGGAAACAGGATGCACCTGAGTCAATTTCGAGTCTCATAGCAAAGGGTCTGAATACTTATGTAAAGAAGGTATTTCTTATTTTTTTAATATATAAATGTGCAAACATAAAAATAAAGGTTTTTGCTTTGTCATTATGGGGTATTGTGTGTAAATTGATGAGGAAAATAAGTAATTTAATATTTTTAGAATAAGGCTGTAAAGTAACAGTTGGGGAAGGGGTCTGAATACTTTCCGAATGCACTATATAGTGGACATCATGCTCTATTCTCCATTATTAACAGCTGGATAGGATTTTTAGGCTGTGTCCCAAATTGCACCCTCTGTATATCTCTGTCTTGATAACAAAACTTATAACGACTTTCTCCTCTCCCAGAGTTTTCCCAATACACCTGCCACGCAACCCCCAACAGTCTTCCCCCGTGAGACCTAAGAGCACGCCACACTGGCAGCAATGTCTTACAGTAAAGCAGACGGCTATCGCACCCAGCCACGGGACTCCAATACGCTCATCCAGACATGCAGCTCCAACATCCAGAAGATCACACAGAACAGTAAGTATTGCTGCAGAAAGAGAAGAGTTGATGTGATGAAGATAATTCAGTCAGTACTTTGTAATGATCTATACATGATGTATCCTATAGCCTACATCAGGGCTGCCCCAACCCTCTTCCTGGAGATCTACTGTCCTGTAGGTTTTCAGTCCAACCCTAATTTAGCATATCTGATTCAGCTAGTTAAGGTCTTGTTGAGCAGCTATTTAGTAGAATCAGGTGTGTTAAATTAGTGTTGGACTGAAACCCACAGGACGGTAGATCACCAGGAAGAGGGTTGGGCAGCCCTGGCCTACAGTTTAGAGAATGTATATCTTCTCTCCTCCCAGCTGCTCAGATAAAGAGCATGGTGAATCAGCTGGGGACGAGGCAAGACACAAGCGAACTGCAGGACCGTCTGTAAGTATTCTCAAAATGTTTTGCTTGTACATACGCTGATAAACGTATTAATGTACATATAGTACCAGTCAAGTTTGGACACACCTACTCATTCCAGGGTTTTTCTTTATTTTTACTATTTTCAACAATGTAGAATAATAGTGAAGATATCAAAGCTATGAAATATCACAAATGGAATCATGTAGTAACCAAAAAAGTGTAAAACAAATCAAAATATATTTTATAATTGAGATTATTAAAAGTAGCCACCCTTTGCCTTGATGACAGCTTTGCACACGCTTGGCATTCTCTCAACCAGCTTCATGAGGTAGTCACCTGGAATGCATTTAAATTAACAGGTGTTCCTTGTTAAAAGTTAATTTGTGGAATTTCTTTCCTTCTTAATGCATTTGAGCCAATCAGTTGTGTTGTGACAAGGTAGGAGTAGTATATAGAATATAGTCCTATTTGGTAAAAGACAAAGTCCATATTATGGCAAGAACAACTCAAATATTCAAAGAGAAACGACAGTCCATTATTACTTTAAGACATGAAGGTCAGTCAATCCGGAAAATTTCAAGAACTTTGAAAGTTTCTTCAAGTGCAGTCGCAAAAATCATCAAGGGCTATGATGGAACTGGCTCATGAGGACCGCCACAGGAAAGGAAGACCCAGAGTTACCTCTGCTGCAGAGAATAAGCTCATTAGAGTTACCAGCCTCAGAACTTGCAACCCAAATAATTGCAAAGACAATCTGCAGGACAATAACCCAAAACACACCTCCAGGCTGTGTAATGGCTATTTGACCAAGAAGGAGAGTGATGGAGTGCTGCATCAGTTGACCTGGCCTCCACAATCACCTGACCTCAAACCAATTGAGATGGTTTGGGATGAGTTGGACTGCAGAGTGAAGGAAAAGCAGCCAACAAGTGCTCAGCATATGTGGGAACTTCTTCAAGACTGTTGGAAAAGCATTCCAGGTGAAGCTGGTTGAGAGAATGCCAAGAGTGTGCAAAGCTGTCATCAAGGCAAAGGTAGGCTACTTTGAAGAATCTAAAATATATTTTGATTTGTTTCTTTTTTTGGTTACTACATAATTCCATGTGTTATTTCATAGTTTTTGTCTTCACTATTATTCTACAATATAGTAAAAAAATATATATATAAAGAAAAACCCTTGAATGAGTGGGTGAGTGCAAACTTTTGACTGGTAATGTACATACAGTACATACACTGACAAACTTGTTAATGTGCTGTATACAGAACAGAATGTGTGTGTCTTCTATGTTACTCCCTGAGAGTTTAGTATCTCCCTTACTGTTCACGTTCTTTCAGACAGCACATACAGCACTTTACCAACCAGCTGGCCAAGGAGACCAACAAGCACCTGAAAGACCTGGGCTCCGTCTCACTATCTTCAGCACCTTCAGAGCAGGTCAGTGTCTGTTCCAATGAGTTTGTGTGTGGGACGGACATCCCAACAATGACAACGGGAGTACCTTGAGTAACCTTTTGTGTGTTTGAATGGCTCCAGGTTGAAGTTTCCCATAGGTACAGATCTAGCATGCCCTCTTCCCCGATCCTAACCTTAACCGTTAGTGGGGGAAATGCAAAACTGACCCAAGATCTAGGGGGAACTCGGTGTCTAGGGGGGGGAACTCGGTGTCTAGGGGGGGAACTCGGTGTCTAGGGGGGGGAACTCGGTGTCTAGGGGGGGGAACTCGGTGTCTAGGGGGGGTGGGAACTCGGTGTCTAGGGGGGGACGGGGGACTCGGTGTCTAGGGGGGGACGGGGGACTCGGTGTCTAGGGGGGGACGGGGGACTCGGTGTCTAGGGGGGGACGGGGGACTCGGTGTCTAGGGGGGGACGGGGGACTCGGTGTCTGGGGGGGGACGGGGGACTCGGTGTCTGGGGGGGGACGGGACTCGGTGTCTGGGGGGGGACGGGACTCGGTGTCTGGGGGGGGACGGGACTCGGTGTCTGGGGGGGGACGGGACTCGGTGTCTGGGGGGGGACGGGACTCGGTGTCTAGGGGGGGGGGACTCGGTGTCTAGGGGGGGGGGACTCGGTGTCTAGGGGGGGGGGACTCGGTGTCTAGGGGGGGGACTCGGTGTCTGGGGGGGGGCGGGACTCGGTGTCTGGGACGGGACGGGACTCGGTGTCTGGGGGGGGACGGGACTCGGTGTCTAGGGGGGGGGGGGGGGGACTCGGTGTCTAGGGGGGGGGACTCGGTGTCTAGGGGGGGGGGACTCGGTGTCTAGGGGGGGGACTCGGTGTCTAGGGGGGGGACTCGGTGTCGAGGGGGGGGGACTCGGTGTCTAGGGGGGGGGGACTCGGTGTCTAGGGGGGGGGACTCGGTGTCTAGGGGGGGGACTCGGTGTCTAGGGGGGGGGACTCGGTGTCTAGGGGGGGGGGACTCGGTGTCTAGGGGGGGGGGGGACTCGGTGTCTAGGGGGGGTGGGAACTCGGTGTCTAGGGGGGGTGGGAACTCGGTGTCTAGGGGGGGTGGGAACTCGGTGTCTAGGGGGGGGGGGGAACTCGGTGTCTAAGGGGGGGAACTCGGTGTCTAGGGGGGGGGGAGACTCGGTGTCTAGGGGGGGGAGACTCGGTGTCTAGGGGGGGGAGACTCGGTGTCTAGGGGGGGGGACTCGGTGTCTGGGGGGGGGGGGGACTCGGTGTCTAGGGGGGGGGGAACTCGGTGTCTAGGGGGGGGGGGGAACTCGGTGTCTAGGGGGGGGGGGGGAACTCGGTGTCTAGGGGGGGGGGGGGGAACTCGGTGTCTAGGGGGGGTGGAACTCGGTGTCTGGGGGGGGGGGAACTCGGTGTCTAGGGGGGGGGAACTCGGTGTCTAGGGGGGGGAACTCGGTGTCTAGGGGGTGGGAACTCGGTGTCTAGGGGGTGGGAACTCGGTGTCTAGGGGGTGGGAACTCGGTGTCTAGGGGGTGGGAACTCGGTGTCTAGGGGGTGGGAACTCGGTGTCTAGGGGGTGGGAACTCGGTGTCTAGGGGGGGTGGGAACTCGGTGTCTAGGGGGGGTGGGGGGAACTCGGTGTCTAGGGGGGGTGGGGGGAACTCGGTGTCTGGGGGTGGGGGGAACTCGGTGTCTGGGGGGGGGGGAACTCGGTGTCTAGGGGGGGGGGGGGAACTCGGTGTCTAGGGGGGGGGAACTCGGTGTCTAGGGGGGGGGGACTCGGTGTCTAGGTGGGGGGAACTCGGTGTCTAGGTGGGGGGAACTCGGTGTCTAGGTGGGGGGAACTCGGTGTCTAGGGGGGGGGAACTCGGTGTCTAGGGGGGGGGGACTCGGTGTCTGGGGGGGGGGGGGACTCGGTGTCTAGGGGGGGGGACTCGGTGTCTAGGGGGGGGGGACTCGGTGTCTAGGGGGGGGGACTCGGTGTCTAGGGGGGGGGACTCGGTGTCTAGGAGGGGGGGGAACTCGGTGTCTAGGGGGGGGGGGGACTCGGTGTCTGGGGGGGGACTCGGTGTCTGGGGGGGGACGGGACTCGGTGTCTGGGGGGGGACGGGACTCGGTGTCTAGGGGGGGGGGGGGACTCGGTGTCTAGGGGGGGGGGACTCGGTGTCTAGGGGGGGGGACTCGGTGTCTGGGGGGGGACTCGGTGTCTAGGGGGGGGGGAACTCGGTGTCTAGGGGGGGGGGGGAACTCGGTGTCTAGGGGGGGGGACTCGGTGTCTAGGGGGGGGAACTCGGTGTCTAGGGGGGGGGAACTCGGTGTCTAGGGGGGGGAACTCGGTGTCTGGGGGGGGGAGACTCGGTGTCTGGGGGGGGGAGACTCGGTGTCTGGGGGGGGGGACTCGGTGTCTGGGGGGGGGGACTCGGTGTCTGGGGGGGGGGGGACTCGGTGTCTGGGGGGGGGGGGGAACTCGGTGTCTAGGGGGGGGGGGAACTCGGTGTCTAGGGGGGGGGGGAACTCGGTGTCTAGGGGGGGGAACTCGGTGTCTAGGGGGGGGGAGAACTCGGTGTCTAGGGGGGGGGAACTCGGTGTCTAGGGGGGGGAACTCGGTGTCTAGGGGGGGGAACTCGGTGTCTAGGGGGGGGGAACTCGGTGTCTAGGGGGGGGGAACTCGGTGTCTAGGGGGGGGGAACTCGGTGTCTAGGGGGGGAACTCGGTGTCTGGGGGGGGAACTCGGTGTCTGGGGGGGGGACTCGGTGTCTAGGGGGGGGACTGACTCGGTGTCTAGGGGGGGGACTGACTCGGTGTCTAGGGGGGGGGACTCGGTGTCTAGGGGGGGAGGGACTCGGTGTCTAGGGGGGGGTAACTCGGTGTCTAGGGGGGGAGAACTCGGTGTCTAGGGGGGGAGAACTCGGTGTCTAGGGGGGGGAACTCGGTGTCTAGGTGGGGGGAACTCGGTGTCTAGGTGGGGGGAACTCGGTGTCTAGGTGGGGGGAACTCGGTGTCTAGGGGGGGAGACTCGGTGTCTGGGGGGGGGGACTCGGTGTCTGGGGGGGGGGGGACTCGGTGTCTGGGGGGGGGGGGACTCGGTGTCTAGGGGGGGAACTCGGTGTCTAGGGGGAGGGGAAACTCGGTGTCTAGGGGGAGGGGAAACTCGGTGTCTAGGGGGAGGGGAAACTCGGTGTCTAGGGGGGGGGACTCGGTGTCTAGGGGGGGGGACTCGGTGTCTAGGGGGGGGGAAACTCGGTGTCTAGGGGGGGGGAAACTCGGTGTCTAGGGGGGGGGGGACTCGGTGTCTAGGGGGGGGGGGACTCGGTGTCTGGGGGGGGGACTCGGTGTCTGATGGGGGGGGACTCGGTGTCTGATGGGGGGGGACTCGGTGTCTGATGGGGGGGACTCGGTGTCTGATGGGGGGGGGACTCGGTGTCTGATGGGGGGGGGACTCGGTGTCTAGGGGGGGGGACTCGGTGTCTAGGGGGGGGGACTCGGTGTCTAGGGGGGGTGGGGGACTCGGTGTCTAGGGGGGGGACTCGGTGTCTAGGGGGGGGGGACTCGGTGTCTAGGGGGGGGACTCGGTGTCTAGGGGGGGGGGACTCGGTGTCTAGGGGGGGGGGACTCGGTGTCTAGGGGGGGGGGACTCGGTGTCTAGGGGGGGGGACTCGGTGTCTAGGGGGGGGGACTCGGTGTCTAGGGGGGGGGACTCGGTGTCTAGGGGGGGGGGGACTCGGTGTCTAGGGGGGGGGGGACTCGGTGTCTAGGGGGGGGGACTCGGTGTCTAGGGGGGGGGGACTCGGTGTCTAGGGGGGGGGAACTCGGTGTCTAGGGGGGGGGAACTCGGTGTCTAGGGGGGGGGGACTCGGTGTCTAGGGGGGGGGGAACTCGGTGTCTAGGGGGGGGGGAACTCGGTGTCTAGGGGGGGGGGGGAACACGGTGTCTAGGGGGGGGGGGAACTCGGTGTCTAGGGGGGGGGGGAACTCGGTGTCTAGGGGGGGGGAACTCGGTGTCTAGGGGGGGGGAACTCGGTGTCTAGGGTGGGAACTCGGTGTCTAGGGTGGGAACTCGGTGACAGTGACAACTCCTTGACAGGAACAATGTGTTTGAGTGATCCATTTCTTCTTCTTCTCAACCCACAGAGGCAACAGAAGATCCAGAAGGACCGGCTGATGAATGATTTCTCCGCTGCCCTCAACAACTTCCAGGCCATACAGCGCCAGGCAGCACAGAAGGAGAAGGAGTCTGTGGCCAGAGCCCGAGCTGGTTCCCGTCTCTCTGTAAGGCTTTGAAAATACAGATAGAACAATGGCTGGAATGCTGAGTATGTCATACCATTGGCAGGTTTTCTATGATCAAACTTCAAGTGATGTCTGGTTCCTCTCTGTCAGGCTGAAGATGGTGCCTCTGAGGAACAGCTCGTGTCTTTTGATAAGTAGGTTCAAGCTTCTCTCTCTCTCTGAGGAGGATATTATGATACTTCTCTACTCCAGGATATGGTGCCTGGTTTCTTAAATATTGCTTGTATCTCCTTCTCTCCATACAAGTGTTTCTTCGCTCTTTCTTTTCTGTAGCCAAGAAGATTGGGGTCAGACAACCACACAGACGACAGAGGAGGCCATAACAGAAGAGGACTTGGAGCTTATCAAGGAGAGAGAGACCAACATCAGACAGCTGGAGGTCAGTCTGTCCCCCGTCCCCCCCCCTTCAATCTGAAACAGTGGTCGTGTCCCTTATTACACCCTGTTCCCTACATTGTGCATAGGGTTCTGCTCCAAACTAATTCTCTGGGGAATAGGGTGCTGGTCCAATCTAATGCTCTGGGGAATAGGGTGCTGCTCCAAACGAATGCCCTGGGGAATAGGGTGCTGGTCTAAACTAATGCTCTGGGGAATAGGGTTCTGCTCCAAACTAATTCTCTGGGGAATAGGGTGCTGGTCCAATCTAATGCCCTGGGGAATAGGGTGCTGGTCTAAACTAATGCCCTGGGGAATAGGGTGCTGCTCCAAACTAATGCCCTGGGGAATAGGGTGCTGCTCCAAACTAATGCTCTGGGGAATAGGGTGCTGCTCCAAACTAATGCTCTGGGGAATAGGGTGCTGCTCCAATCTAATGCCCTGGGGAATAGGGTGCTGCTCCAAACTAATGCCCTGGGGAATAGGGTGCTGCTCCAAACTAATGCTCTGGGGAATAGGGTGCCTTTCAGGATGCATCCAGAACCTGGGGACCAGACCAATGCCTATGCTCATCACATTTAAAAACTTTATTTTATTTACCCTTTATTTAATTAGGCAAGTGAGTTAAGAACAAATTCTTATTTACAATGACGGCCTACCCCGGCCAAACCCTAACCCGGACGGCGCTGGGCCAGCCCTATGGGACTCCCAAACACGGCCGGTTGTGATACAGCCTGGATTCTAACCAGGGTGTCTGTAGGGACACCTCTAGTGACACCTCTAGCACTGAGATGCAGTGCCTTAGACCGCTGCGCCATTCGGGAGCACATGGCATAAACAGGAACGCATTACCTTTTTCATTGAGTTATGTGTTATTTCAGCATTGCCTTTTTATTGAGTTATGTTGTCATTTCAGTCGGACATCTTGGATGTGAACCAGATCTTCAAGGATCTAGCAGTGATGATCCATGATCAGGGAGAGATGATTGGTGAGTTCCGTCACTTGTTGTTGTACTGGAGTACAGTGCCCAATCAGTTTCTTCCTTCATAAAAACCATGCCTCTGAATCATGATTTGAACTCTCTAGAAATATAATCTGACCCCAAAACATCTGTATTATAGTATTCATACCCCGTGATTTATTCCACATTTTGTTGTTACAGCCTGAATTCAAAATGCATTAAATCGATATATTTTCTCACCCATCTACATGCAATACCCCATAATGGCAAAGTGAAAACATGTTTTTAGAAATTGTAGGAAATGTATTAAAAATGAAATATAGAGATATCTAATTTACATTTACATTACATTACATTTAAGTCATTTAGCAGACGCTCTTATCCAGAGCGACTTACAAATTTACATAAGTATTCACACCCCTGAGTCAATACTTTGTCTTTCTGGGTAAAACATTTGCCCATTATTCTTTAAAAAATTCTTCAAGCTCTGCTGCTGAAAGGTGAATTCATCTCCCAGTGTCTGGTGGAAAGCAGACTGAACCAGGTTTTCCTCTAGGATTTTGTCTGTGCTTAGCTCCACTCTGTTTATTTTTTATCCTGAAGAACTCCTCAGCCCTTAACGATTACAAGCATTCCCATAACATGATGCAGCCACCACTATGCTTGAATATATGAAGAGTGATACTCAGTAATGTGTTGTATTGGATTTGTCCCAAACATAACACTTTGTATTCAGGACAAAAAGTTAATTGGTTTGCCACATTTTTTTAAATATGACTTTAGTGCCTTGGAATATTTGTATTCTATACAGGCTTCCTTCTTGTCACTCTCAATTAGGTTAGTATTGTGGAGTAACTACAATGTTGTTGATCCATCCTCAGTTTTCTCCTATCACACCCATTAAACTATTTTAAAGTCACCATTGGCCTCATGGTGAAATCGCTGAGTGGTTTCCTTCCTCTCCAGCAACTGAGTTAGGAAGGACGCTTATATATTTGTAGTGCTTGAGTTATTGAAACACCATCCAAACTGTAATTAATAATATCACCATGCTCAAAGGGATATTCAATGTCTGCTTTTTGTATTTTTACCCATCTACCAATAGGTGCCCTTCTTGGCGTGGCATTGGTAAACCTCCCTGGTGTTTGCGGTTGAATCTGTGTTTGAAATTCACTGCTCGACTGAGGGACCTTAGTGAGATGAGGTAGTCATTCAACAATCATGTTAAGCACTATTATTACACACAGAGTGAGTCCATGCAACTTATGTGACTTGTTAAGCACATTTTTACTCCTGAACTTATTTAGGCGTTGCCATAACAAAGGAGTTGAATACTTGTTGACTGAAGACATTTGTAAAAATGTCAAAAAACATAATACCACTTTCACATTACTGGGAATTGTGTGTAGGTCAGTGACACAACATTTCAATTTAATCCATTTTAAATTCAGGCTCTAACACAACAAAATGTGGAAAAAGTCAAGGGGTTTGACTACGTTCTGAAGGCACGGTACATATCTGTAAAAATAAAGAATCTGTCGTACCTTAAGGCAGTAACAAGCTGAGCCAGTCTGTCTGACCCTCTGTGTTTACACCACAGACAGCATAGAGGCCAACGTAGAGAGTGCTGAGGTCCACGTAGACCGAGGGACAGAACAGCTCCAGAGAGCCTCCTACTACCAGGTAAGACAGAATATCACTGCGGCAGAGTAAGACCCTGTGTCCACTGCTAGCTAGCGATGACTGCCAACAAAATGAGGGATCCCATTCCTATTCAATAGAAGGAAAGCACCTCGCGCCGAACTGTTTGAACAAAGTGTGAACAGAACAATAAGTTGACAAAAGCTGAACATTATGCAAATTCTAGGTGACATCATAGCAAGTTATGTAATGGTGCAACTTGACAAATCGAGGATCGTTATAGCTTCCAGCTCGTGCTTGATTGGCTGTTGATGCCATGGAGAAGTGGGTATACTCTAATTTCCAAAATGGCCTGCCCGGTTCTGAGAAACGGAGACACGTACTCTGAATGACCTAAATCATGGCAATGAGAAATACAATCCACCATGATATCCAGAATGAAACAATAGGCTCAGCCCTTATGGCTGATACGTTAGGCTCGGCCCTTATGGCTGATACGTTAGGCTCGGCCTTTATGGCTGATACGTTAGGCTCGGCCTTTATGGCTGATACGTTAGGCTCGGCCCTTATGGCTGATACGTTAGACTCGGCCCTTATGGCTGATACCTTAGGCTCGGCCCTTATGGCTGATACGCTAGGCTCGGCCCTTATGGCTGATACGCTAGGCTCGGCCCTTATGGCTGATACGCTAGGCTCGGCCCTTATGGCTGATACGTTAGGCTCGGCCCTTATGGCTGATACGTTAGGCTCGGCCCTTATGGCGGATACGCTAGGCTCGGCCCTTATGGCGGATACGCTAGGCTCGGCCCTTATGGCGGATACGCTAGGCTCGGCCCTTATGGCGGATACGCTAGGCTCGGCCCTTATGGCGGATACGCTAGGCTCGGCCCTTATGGCGGATACGCTAGGCTCGGCCCTTATGGCGGATACGCTAGGCTCGGCCCTTATGGCGGATACGCTAGGCTCGGCCCTTATGGCGGATACGCTAGGCTCGGCCCTTATGGCGGATACGCTAGGCTCGGCCCTTATGGCTGATACGCTAGGCTCGGCCCTTATGGCTGATACGCTAGGCTCGGCCCTTATGGCTGATACGCTAGGCTCGGCCCTTATGGCTGATACGCTAGGCTCGGCCCTTATGGCTGATACGCTAGGCTCGGCCCTTATGGCTGATACGCTAGGCTCGGCCCTTATGGCTGATACGCTAGGCTCGGCCCTTATGGCTGATACGCTAGGCTCGGCCCTTATGGCTGATACGCTAGGCTCGGCCCTTATGGCTGATACGCTAGGCTCGGCCCTTATGGCTGATACGCTAGGCTCGGCCCTTATGGCTGATACGCTAGGCTCGGCCCTTATGGCTGATACGCTAGGCTCGGCCCTTATGGCTGATACGCTAGGCTCGGCCCTTATGGCTGATACGCTAGGCTCGGCCCTTATGGCTGATACGCTAGGCTCGGCCCTTATGGCGGATACGCTAGGCTCGGCCCTTATGGCGGATACGCTAGGCTCGGCCCTTATGGCGGATACGCTAGGCTCGGCCCTTATGGCGGATACGCTAGGCTCGGCCCTTATGGCGGATACGCTAGGCTCGGCCCTTATGGCGGATACGCTAGGCTCGGCCCTTATGGCGGATACGCTAGGCTCGGCCCTTATGGCGGATACGCTAGGCTCGGCCCTTATGGCGGATACGCTAGGCTCGGCCCTTATGGCGGATACGCTAGGCTCGGCCCTTATGGCGGATACGCTAGGCTCGGCCCTTATGGCGGATACGCTAGGCTCGGCCCTTATGGCGGATACGCTAGGCTCGGCCCTTATGGCGGATACGCTAGGCTCGGCCCTTATGGCGGATACGCTAGGCTCGGCCCTTATGGCGGATACGCTAGGCTCGGCCCTTATGGCGGATACGCTAGGCTCGGCCCTTATGGCGGATACGCTAGGCTCGGCCCTTATGGCGGATACGCTAGGCTCGGCCCTTATGGCGGATACGCTAGGCTCGGCCCTTATGGCGGATACGCTAGGCTCGGCCCTTATGGCGGATACGCTAGGCTCGGCCCTTATGGCGGATACGCTAGGCTCGGCCCTTATGGCGGATACGCTAGGCTCGGCCCTTATGGCGGATACGCTAGGCTCGGCCCTTATGGCGGATACGCTAGGCTCGGCCCTTATGGCGGATACGCTAGGCTCGGCCCTTATGGCGGATACGCTAGGCTCGGCCCTTATGGCGGATACGCTAGGCTCGGCCCTTATGGCGGATACGCTAGGCTCGGCCCTTATGGCGGATACGCTAGGCTCGGCCCTTATGGCGGATACGCTAGGCTCGGCCCTTATGGCGGATACGCTAGGCTCGGCCCTTATGGCGGATACGCTAGGCTCGGCCCTTATGGCGGATACGCTAGGCTCGGCCCTTATGGCGGATACGCTAGGCTCGGCCCTTATGGCGGATACGCTAGGCTCGGCCCTTATGGCGGATACGCTAGGCTCGGCCCTTATGGCGGATACGCTAGGCTCGGCCCTTATGGCGGATACGCTAGGCTCGGCCCTTATGGCGGATACGCTAGGCTCGGCCCTTATGGCGGATACGCTAGGCTCGGCCCTTATGGCGGATACGCTAGGCTCGGCCCTTATGGCGGATACGCTAGGCTCGGCCCTTATGGCGGATACGCTAGGCTCGGCCCTTATGGCGGATACGCTAGGCTCGGCCCTTATGGCGGATACGCTAGGCTCGGCCCTTATGGCGGATACGCTAGGCTCGGCCCTTTTGGCGGATACTCTAGGCTAAGGGACCAGATAAGCACAGAGTTCAGAAAAGGACCAGCTTTCTATGGTGGTGCGTTACATGAGAACGGGATACTCGAGGAGTTCCTACACTTCACCTCAGCTAAAGGCTTGGATGCTACTCGCTGCTGAGATCCGTATTCTACAACAAGCGCTTGAAGGGAGCAGTCAGTCATCTCTGTATTGTTCCCTTTGCTGGAGGAGACATTTACATTACATTTAAGTCATTTAGCAGACGCTCTTATCCAGAGCGACTTACAAATTGGAAAGTTCATACATATTCATCCTGGTCCCCCCGTGGGAATTGAACCCTGGTCCCCCCGTGGGAATTGAACCCACAACCCTGGCATTGCAAGTGCCATGCTCTACCAACTGAGCCACACGGGACCGAGGAGAGTTATGGGTTACAAAGCAAGTGTGGTTACAAAGGTTACAAAGCAAATGGTGGCTACCTGTTCAAGTCAGGGACCTGGTCTAAACCTCATAGCCTGTCCCTTAAACTCTACCTGTCCAAGTCAGGGCCCTGGTCTAAACCTCATAGCCTGTCCCTTAACCTCTACCTGTCCAAGTCAGGGCCCTGGTCTAAACCTCATAGCCTGTCCCTTAACCTCTACCTGTCCAAGTCAGGGCCCTGGTCTAAACCGCATAGCCTGTCCCTTAAACTCTACCTGTTCCAAGTCAGGGCCCAGGTCTAAACTTCATAGCCTGTCCCTTAAACTCTACCTGTTCCAAGTCATGGCCCTGGTCTTAACCTCATAGCCCGTCCCTTAACCTCATAGCCTGTCCCTTAAACTCTACCTGTTCTAAGTCAGGGCCCTGGTCTAAACCTCATAGCCTGTCCCTTAAACTCTACCTGTTCCAAGTCAGGGCCCTGGTCTAAACCTCATAGCCTGTCCCTTAACCTCATAGCCTGTCCCTTAACCTCATAGCCTGTCCCTTAAACTCTACCTGTTCAAGTCAGGGCCCAGCTCTAAACCTCATAGCCTGTCCCTTAAACTCTACCTGTTCCAAGTCAGGGCCCAGGTCTAAACCTCATAGCCCGTCCCTTAACCTCATAGCCTGTCCCTTAAACTCTACCTGTTCCAAGTCAGGGCCCTGGTCTAAACCTCATAGCCTGTCCCTTAAACTATACCTGTTCCAAGTCAGGGCCCTGGTCTAAACCTCATAGCCTGTCCCTTAAACTCTACCTGTCCAAGTCAGGGCCCTGGTCTTAACCTCATAGCCTGTCCCTTAACCTCATAGCCTGTCCCTTAAACTCTTCCTGTCCAAGTCAGGGCCCTGGTCTAAACCTCATAGCCTGTCCCTTAAACTCTACCTGTTCCAAGTCAGGGCCCTGGTCTAAACCTCATAGCCTGTCCCTTAACCTCATAGCCTGTCCCTTAAACTCTACCTGTTCAAGTCAGGGCCCTGGTCTAAACCTCATAGCCTGTCCCTTAAACTCTACCTGTTCCAAGTCAGGGCCCAGGTCTAAACCTCATAGCCTGTCCCTTAAACTCTACCTGTTCCAAGTCAGGGCCCAGCTCTAAACCTCATAGCCTGTCCCTTAAACTCTACCTGTTCAAGTCAGGGCCCAGCTCTAAACCTCATAGCCTGTCCCTTAAACTCTACCTGTTCAAGTCAGGGCCCTGGTCTAAACCTCATAGCCTGTCCCTTAAACTCTACCTGTTCAAGTCAGGGCCCTGGTCTAAACCTCATAGCCCGTCCCTTAACCTCATAGCCTGTCCCTTAAACTCTACCTGTTCCAAGTCAGGGCCCAGGTCTAAACCTCATAGCCTGTCCCTTAAACTCTACCTGTTCCAAGTCAGGGCCCAGGTCTAAACCTCATAGCCTGTCCCTTAAACTCTACCTGTTCCAAGTCAGGACCCAGGTCTAAACCTCATAGACTGTCCCTTAACCTCTTCTATCGAGAAGCAAAATGTAGAGGCTAAACTGTACAACTCATGAGACGTGGGAATAGTTCGGAGCGGTCCGGTGCTGAAACCTTTGATCCGTCTTTCGCCGGGTTCAACCAGCGCCGGGCCACATTACCTACCCTGGGTGCTGAATAATATAGGTTTCTTCTATGTTTTCGCACTTTTCACATCCATATATTGCCAACTATTTTACTGATTTGCATTTGTGTAGGCTACGTTGTGCATGATTGATAAGGCGTGTACCCTCCACTACACTACTTTGATACACGTCAGTGGGGATTGAGAAGTGAGTTTACATCAAACACCACTGAAAAGAAAATGTGGGTATACGACGTAATACCCTCCACTACATCACTGAGAACGACCTAGCATGCTGTGGGTTTGCTGCTTGAATAAAAACTGCCCACATAGCGTTGAACCGTCGACTCGAGCGTTTCAGGTAACATTAAATGAATCGGTGCCATGCTGTTTTCTGCACCTCGACTGTCACCAACCTGCCATCCCTCTGCTCTGTCTCTCCCCTTAGCAAAAGTCCCGTAAGAAGATGTGCATTCTGGCTATGGTCATGTCCATAGTACTGACCATACTAGGCATCATCATCTGGCAAGCCACCAAATGAGAAGAGAGACAACCCTCCTCTTTTTCACATCTTTATTTATTTAATTCCCCCCTCCAACCTGAAACATCAGCCCGGGATGGATCCCCTCCAACCTGAAACACCAGCCCGGGATGGATTCCCGGAGCGATGCCCAGCTAGCTCACTGTTGCCAGGGTCAGTGGAGTGGCATCAGGGCAAAGGGATGGGTCTGGGATATGTAACCTGACATTCCCTACCTGAGCTCAAGGCCTCCAGCTAACCTCCTGTCTCATTTACCCTGAGACAAGGCAGTAGTATTCCTATTCAAATGTCGAGTATTGGTGTAAAATGGGGCTGGAGAGGGGATTAATATAAAGATATTCTGTTTAATTCTACTTGTGATATTTACTACACTAACATTCATTGTATTTCCAAACACACATAATTGTTGTTATTAATATTATTGTTGATGAACTATTATATAGCAAATGGGGACGGACACCGATATGAAAAAAATAAAACTGTTGTTTTTGTAAATTCATCTCTGGGTTTTGTAGGGTGATGAATGATTTTGGTAACCTGTACATTTCCGGTACCTTTTTGGTATGTAAACAGTTTAGAGTGACACACTCCATTCAAGTTATAGGACAGGTTTCCTGAACATAGATTAAGTCTCGATGGCGATTCTGCATTGACCTTGCATTTTAGTCCAGGACTAGTCTTAATCTGTGTCCAGGAAACCACCCCATAGTCCTTATATTGCTCAGGTGAGATCAGGTTCTGATAGTGAACCTTTTTTTTTTTTATCCAACTGTCTACATGATAATAACAAACTCTGGTCGTAATAAACACATTTATTAACACTGTTGAAGAGCAAACCTCTTGGCAGTTTCCAAAACACAGATTAAGCTTCAAATTATTTGTAATTATGTTCCCGGCACCTTGACCATCCGCTCAATAAAAAAATAGTCCTGCGGCTCAAATCTAGTTTATAGCGCAGTGGTCTAGGGCACTGCATCGCAGCGCTAGCTGTGCCACCAGAGACTCTGGGTTCGCGCCCAGGCTCTGTCGCAGCCGGCCGCGACCGGGAGGTCCGTGGGGTGACGCACAATTGGCCTAGCGTCGTCCGGTTTAGGGGGGGTTTGGCCGGTAGGGATATCCTTGTCTCATCGCGCACCAGCGACTCCTGTGCTGGGCCGGGCGCAGTGCGCGCTAACCAAGGTAGCCAGATGCACGGTGTTTCCTCCGACACATTGGTGCGGCTTACTTCCGGGTTGGAGGCGCGTTGTTTTAAGAAGCAGTGCGGCTTGGTTGGGTTGTGTTTCGGAAGACGCATGGCTTTCGACCTTCGTCTCTCCCGAGCCCGTACGGGAGTTGTAGCGATGAGACAAGATAGTAATTACTAACAATTGGATACCACGAAATTGGGGAGAAAAACGGGTAAAATAAAATAAAAATAAAAAATCTTGTTTATAATCCCTGTCGTAGATGGTGTTGACTGAATAGGATGATCATAGTTGTTGATGTGCTGTAAAACTTCATTTATGACTGATGTTCTCATTATGATGCAAATCTTTGTAATATATTACAATCTTGGACTACAAAACCCATTTATAATGACAATATATATGTTAATTGCAACTGTAGTTTTTAAAAACAAAAGTAATTGTCAACCTGTTTTATTGATATCTATGACTTCTATCAATATGCTTAAATAAAAACTATGTCTTAAACACAAGATCCTTTTTCTGAGACTTTTTTGTCAGGACTTTTCCTTCCAAATAGACAATATTGTAAATATGATCACTGTTTTACTTTGTAAAGATGTTTTATATTTATTGTATATCTTTTTCTTATCCAACTTATCATTTTTATTAATTATTTTCATATTTTATGGGGTGGATCAGCTTGAATATTGTAGATTCCATCGACGTAATTATCTGCATCATTTCTAATCTTCCATATATTTTTTTCGTAAATATATTACATTTTTTATTTTACCTTTTTATTTAACTAGACAAGTCAGTTATGAACAAATTGTTATTTTCAATGATGGCCTAGGAACAGTGGGTTAACTGCCTTGTTCAGGGGCATAACGACAGATTTTTACCTTGTCAGCTTGGGTATTCGATCTTGCAACCTTTCGGTTACTACTCCAATGCTCTAACCACTAGACTAGACAAGTCCCCTAATGTCCTTGAGTGGCCCAGCCTGAGTCCGGACTTGTGTGTATTTTTTAGTGATCCAATACGTAATATAGTACACTTATCATAATTTGGTTGTAATAGAACAGTTATGACCTCTGCCAGCAGGGGTCAGTGCAGCTCTGACTACAGGCTGGGGAGAACAGTTATGACCTCAGCCAGCAGGGGTCAGTGCAGCTCTGACTACAGGCGGGGGAGAACAGATATGACCTCAGCCAGCAGGGGTCAGTGCAGCTCTGACTACAGGCTGGGGAGAACAGTTATGACCCCAGCCAGCAGGGGTCAGGGCAGCTCTGACTACAGGCTGGGGAGAACAGATATGACCTCAGCCAGCAGGGGTCAGTGCAGCTCTGACTACAGGCGGGGGAGAACAGATATGACCTCAGCCAGCAGGGGTCAGGGCAGCTCTGACTACAGGCTGGGGAGAACAGTTATGACCTCAGCCAGCAGGGGTCAGGGCAGCTCTGACTACAGGCTGGGGAGAACAGTTATGACCTCAGCCAGCAGTGGTCAGGGCAGCTCTGACTACAGGCTGGGGAGAACAGTTATGACCTCAGCCAGCAGGGGTCAGGGCAGCTCTGACTACAGGCTGGGGAGAACAGTTATGATCTCAGCCAGCAGGGGTCAGGGCAGCTCTGACTACAGGCTGGGGAGAACAGGTAAGTGTCTACACAACTTTAGTTCTAAAGGAGGAGCTGCAAACTAACCATCTGTGGATTCGGCAATTTCAGCCACAGGTGTGTAAAATCGAGCCCACCGCCATCTCCATAGACAAACATTGGCTGTAGAAAGGCCTTTCTGAAGTGCTCAGTGACTTTCAACGTGGCACTGTCATAGGATGCCACCTTTCCAACAAGTCAGTTCATCAAATGTCTGCCCTGCTAGAGCTGCCCCCCGGGTCAACTGTAAGTGCTGTTATTGTGAAGTGGAAACGTCTAGGAGAAACAACAGCTCAGCTGCGAAGTGGTAGGCCACACAAAGCTCACACAACGTGTAAAAAAAATCTTCTATCCTCTTGCATCACTCACTACCGAGTTCCAAACTGCTTCTGGAAGCAACGTCAGCACAATACCTGTTCTTCAAGAGCTTCACGAAATGGGTTTATAATGCGTAAAGCGCCAGCTGGAGTGGCGTAAAGCATTGGACTCTGAAGCAGTGGAAATGCGCTCACTGGAGTGATGAATCACGCTTCACCATCTGGCAGTCCCACTGACAAATCTGGGTTTGGCAGATGCCAGGAGAACACTACCTGCCCCAATGCATAGTGACAACTATGAGGTTTAGTGGAGGAGGAGTAATGGTCTGGGGCCTGTTTTTCATAGTTCGTGCCCCTTAGATCCAGTGAAGGTAAATCTTAACACTACAGCATACAATGACACTCTAGACGATTCTGAGCTTCCAACTTTGTGGCAGTTTCCTGTATCAGCATGACAATGCCCCCGTGCACAAAGCAAGGTCTATACAGAAGGTTTGTCGAGATCGGTGTGGAAGAACTTGACTGGCCTGCATAGAGCTCTGACCTCAACCTCATCTAACAACTTTGGGATGAATTGGAACGCCGACTGCGAGCCAGGCCTAATCATCCAACATCAGTGCCCGACCTCACTAATGCTCTTGTGGCTGAATGGAAGCAAGTCCCCCAGCAACATTCAAACATCTAGTGGAAAGCCTTGCCAGAAGACTGGAGCCTGTTATAGCAGCAAAGAGGGGACCAAATCCATATTAATGCCCATGATTTTGGAATGAGATGTTCGACTAGCAGGTGTCCACATACTTTTGTTCATGTAGTGTTCACAATACATGTTAGAATCACATTTGGCAGCGATGACTTTTCCTAGATACTTCTCTAAGAGCTTTGCACACTGGATTGTACAATATTTGCACATTATTCAAGCGCTGTCAAGTTTTTTGTTAACCATTACTAGACAGCCTTTTTCAGGTCTTGCCATAGATTTTCAAGCCGATTTAAGTCAAAACTGTAACTAGGCCACTCAGGAACATTCAAGGTCATCTTGGTAAGCAACTCCAGTGTATATTTTGGCCTTGTGTTTTCAGTTATTGTGCTTTTAAAAGGTGAATTTATCTCCCAGTGTCTGTTGGAAAGCTGACTGAACTAGGTTTTCCTCTGGGAATTTGTCTGTGTTTAGCTCTATTTTGTTTATTTTTATCTTAAAAATCTCCCCAGTCCTTGCCGATGACAAGCATACCCATAACAGGATGCAGCCATTACCATGCTTGAAAATATGAGGAGTGGTACTCAGTGATGTGTTGTGTTGGATTTGACCCCAAACATAACGCTTTGTATTCAGGACAAAAAGTACTTTTCTGTGCCACAATTTGTTTTTACTTTGGTGCCTTATTGCAAACAGGATGCATTTATAAAATATATTTTTGTTCTGTACAGGCTTAATTCTTTTCCCACTGTCATTTAGATTAGGGATAGATACAAATGTACAGAATGGTTACCTGAAAGACAATGGGGAGGGTCATGCTTTTTCAATTTCAGTCAAGGGGAGGGTTTAGTGTTTTTGAAATCTAGTCCAGGGGAGGGTCATGTCATTTGTAGTTGATGAAATTTCAATATTTATTTTTTTTGTTGTTGTTGAATTAGTTGCTTATTAGGCTATATATATTGATGTGTGCCCGATGCCGCCCCTCATCCCCGATTCTCCGCTGGGCGAGCAAAATCAATTGCACCTATAGGCTATTTAGTGTGGTCTCAATCCTATAGGCTATTTAGTGCAGTCTCAATCCTATAGGTTATTTATTGTGGTCTCAATATTATAGGCTGCTAGATGTCTGCTTGGAGAAAAAAGTTGTATTCCTAAGATAGTTGCTGGGATGGTGTAATTAAAACTAGGCTGCATTACACACTGCAGTGGATATCCCAAACCTAAGCCCCGGCTTGCTCTGCTCTTGCTGATCAAAAACGTTCTTGTGTCCTGCTTTACCAGTGGCTGTGCTGTGTAGGGCTACGGTGGCAGGCGGAGAGTCAAAGCTTTCTTTTTTGTTTCGTTTAGGCCCAATCCAGAAAAATTCACGGACTAGCCTAGAGCCTATGTTCTGTTCAGTTTGAAGAGAGCGCGAAGATGAGAAGGAGGGCCGGAGGTCATCTTCCTACTACTGTAATCGATTTTTATAAAAAAAACGTATGTTTCTTGCCCATGATGTATTTATCAGACTTATTGACCTCACTATAAGCCAGATTTGAATAAGTTACATTGTGGTGCTGAAACTTGACGCAGGATCCTCGGCACAATCAATCAGAAGGGGACAGCTCAAGGTGCTGAAAAGAGGCAAATTTGAGTAAGAATAATTCCTTTCAACCGTCTTCATTTTAATTAGACTTTACTAACAACGAGGGCTTTGTGTTGGAGCCTGTTTTTTCCTATTGAAGAAATAACAGGTAGGCCTACTACAGGCTGCTACAGCCATAGATTTGGAGGTCAATTACTCCACCACCATGCACTCTTTAAATAGTTTACCTCTTTGACAGTGAAAGTCTGTCAAGTTAAAACCAAGACTCAAATTGAGGGGTTATGAGAGGGTATGCCATAGGGCCTACCTTTTATTAAAGAAAGTGGCAAAGTGGCATTTCTGGTTCACGGGGACCTTTCCTCAGTTGTGGTGCGAACGCGAGGCCCACTACCGCAACCGTCCCATGCCCAGCAACGTGAACGAATGCCGCTTGGTTTCCCCTAATTAGGACGGATATCACATTACGCCCCTTTATTTCTGGGGCTGGGGGGGGAGTGTAAGCCTGCTTCCCAAATGGTACCTTGTTCCCTATGGAGCCCTTCTTTTGACCACCAAAGTAGTGAACTACATAGGGAATAGGGTGTCATTTGAGACACTTTTGGCCAAGGGGAAACACCCGGGGCGTTGCCACGGCGCTCAATGGTACTAAGGCATTATGTCACATCCTGGGCTGCGTCCCAAATGGCAGGCCAATGTCAAAAGTAGTGCACTATAAAGGGAATAAGGGGCTATTTGGGATGCTACCATGGTCTGGTAACCATTCAGCCTGTCTGTGGAGGTGTCTCACGTCATGTTTCTTTACACCCAGCCAACCCCTTCTCTTCAGAGGTGTCACTTTGACTCGTCATGTTTCTTTACTCTCAGCCAATCCCTTCTCTTCAGAGGTGTCTCACGTCATGTATCTTTACACCTAGCCCAACCCCTTCTCTTCAGAGGTGTCACTTTGACTCGTCATGTTTCTTTACACTCAGCCAACACCTTCTCTTCAGAGGTGTCTCACGTCATGTTTCTTTACACTCAGCCAACACCTTCTCTTCAGAGGTGTCTCACGTCATGTATCTTTACACCCAGCCAACCCCTTCTCTTCAGAGGTGTCTCACGTCATGTATCTTTACACCTATCCCAACCCCTTCTCTTCAGAGGTGTCTCACGTCATGTTTCTTTACACCCAGCCAACCCCTTCTCTTCAGAGGTGTCTCTCGTCATGTATCTTTACACTCAGCCAACACCTTCTCTTCAGAGGTGTCACTCTGACTCGTCCTTGCTGATTTGTGTGACAGGTTGCGTTACGACACAGCACTTTCTGTGCTTACATTGAGTGCTGATAATAAAGAACCATATCTTTAACTTTACTTTTCATAATTCTCCATAAATGTATGAAAACAAAACATTGAAGAAATGTGAAAATGTCTAGATTTAGATGTTTTTTACTGCGGTAACTATGGATACCATAAGATCAGTGTCTTGTAAATCTGTCATGTTTTCTTCCTATTTGACGGCCCCTGATCACCCACAGATGCCCAGTCTCAACAACAGAACAAACTGGATTCATTCCCAGTCTCAACAACAGAACAAACTGGCTTCATTCCCAGCCTCAACAACAGAACAAGCTGGCTTCATTCCCAGTCTCAACAACAGAACAAGCTGGATTCATTCCCAGTCTCAACAACAGAACAAACTGGCTTCATTCCCAGTCTCAACAACAGAACAAGCTGGCTTCATTCCCAGTCTCAACAACAGAACAAACTGGCTTCATTCCCAGCCTCAACAACAGAACAAGCTGGCTTAATTCCCAGTCTCAACAACAGAACAAGCTGGCTTCATTCCCAGTCTCAACAACAGAACAAACTGGATTCATTCCCAGTCTCAACAACAGAACAAGCTGGCTTCATTCCCAGTCTCAACAACAGAAAAAAAACTGGATTCATTCCCAGTCTCAACAACAGAACAAGCTGGCTTCATTCCCAGTCTCAACAACAGAACAAACTGGATTCATTCCCAGTCTAAACAACAGAACAAGCTGGCTTCATTCCCAGTCTCAACAACAGAACAAGCTGGCTTCATTCCCAGCCTCAACAACAGAACAAGCTGGCTTCATTCCCAGTCTCAACAACAGAACAAGCTGGCTTCATTCCCAGTCTCAACAACAGAACAAACTGGCTTCATTCCCAGCCTCAACAACAGAACAAGCTGGCTTAATTCCCAGTCTCAACAACAGAACAAGCTGGCTTCATTCCCAGTCTCAACAACAGAACAAACTGGATTCATTCCCAGTCTCAACAACAGAACAAGCTGGCTTCATTCCCAGTCTCAACAACAGAAAAAAAACTGGATTCATTCCCAGTCTCAACAACAGAACAAGCTGGCTTCATTCCCAGTCTCAACAACAGAACAAACTGGATTCATTCCCAGTCTAAACAACAGAACAAGCTGGCTTCATTCCCAGTCTCAACAACAGAACAAGCTGGCTTCATTCCCAGCCTCAACAACAGAACAAGCTGGCTTCATTCCCAGTCTCAACAACAGAACAAACTGGCTTCATTCCCAGTCTCAACAACAGAACAAACTTGCTTCATTCCCAGTCTCAACAACAGAACAACAATGTCAACAGTAGACCGTACTCACGTGCTCTGTTTTCACAGTCAACAGCAGACCGTACTCACGTGCTCTGTTTTCACAGTCAACAGTAGACCATACACACGTGCTCTGTTTTCACAGTCAACAGTAGACCGTACTCACGTGCTCTGTTTTTACAGTCAACAGTAGACCGTACTCACGTGCTCTGTTTTCACAGTCAACAGTAGACCATACTCACGTGCTCTGTTTTCACAGTCAACAGTAGATCATACTCACATGCTCTGTTTTCCTACAAGCTCACCACCAGTTATATAAGAGCTGAGCCAATGGATTTATCTGATGTTTCAGTTCTTTATTTTCAAGTCTGACTTCCATCTTCCCTCTTCTTGGCTAACTCACAGGACAGCCAATGGCAGCCTCTTATTGCTGCCAGCTTTAATCATCCATGTATTTTTCCTGCACCAACAGGATGCATGAGAAAGAAGGTGAGAGGCAGAGTGGAAATCAAGAAACACTCCAGTCCTTCATGTCTTGGGGGGAGCTCACATGTCTTGGCTGTGACTCAGTGTCCTGCACATGTTATATTTCGGTGCCTACATTGTCAGTAGATGTCTTGTTAATTTACCAGGCTAGCTAGTGGATTCAGAACAGAGTGGAAACTGGCTAAAGACAGCTAGGACCAAGCAGGTTTCCCCCAATGTGGAGGAACACAATATGTTATGTCCCAATTAGCTCCCTATTGGCTCTGGTTTAAAGTAGTGCACTAAATAGGGAATATGGTGCCATTTGGGATGCTGTCTAAAAGCCCTCCCTCCCCCTCTCTCTCTTCAAACATCCAGGCTTGAATTAGATCCAGCTGCAGCACCACTCCCTCCTCACCCGTCAAAAATCTGGAACTAAAAGATTATATACACAGAAATGTAAAACATAAGGCACAAGCTGTCATCCTGCAGTCAGGAGCCAGTTATTTCTGTGTTTTCATTTTGCCCTGCAGTCAGGAGCCAGTTATTTCTGTGTTTTCATTTTGCCCTGCAGTCAGGGGTTATTTCTGTGTTTTCATTTTGCCCTGCAGTCAGGGGTTATTTCTGTGTTTTCATTTTGCCCTGCAGTCAGGAGCCAGGGATTCCATTAACTTAGTTTGAGTAATTAAAACTGGTCCAAAATGGTAATGTAAATGATCCTTATTCAGTTTAATGCAAACCAAGATAAGTGGAAACACAGGCCTCAATTCAATTAAAACCGGTTCTCAGAAGATTGCATCAAGACAAAGCAAGCAAGCCTTTTTGTAAATAAATGTACAAGTTGCTACCTGGTTGGGCTACTGCTCTTACACAGGCCTCTACCTGGTTGGGCTACTACTCTTAGACAGGCCTCTACCTGGTTGGGCTACTACTCTTAGACAGGCCTCTACCTGGTTGGGCTACTGCTCTTACACAGGCCTCTACCTGGTTGGGCTACTACTCTTAGACAGGCCCCTACCTGGTTGGGCTACTACTCTTAGACAGGCCCCTACCTGGTTGGGCTACTACTCTTAGACAGGCCTCTACCTGGTTGGGTTTCTGCTCTAACACACATCAGACCTACACCATGATCATGGGAAGCCCTTACTAGGAGTTGTTCACCTTCTGTACTCCAGTCTTTAACCAGTCTCTGTGCACATGTTGTGTTTGGTGTGCCTGGCATGTGTAACAGAGGCCCACCACTGTACTGTACACTCTCCTCCCTGTCTGTCTGAATGCATGAGCAGGTTTTATCACAGGCCTGGGTATACAGGCAGGCTCTGATGACGGCTTCAACAGCCCTGTTGACTCACCATAATTGTTTCAGCATTTGGAATTGTTGTGCCGCGTACATTCCTCTAGAATTGCTTGTTTTGGATGCTGGGAAGATTCTGGCAGTGATTTGGAAATCAGTAGCTTTTTTTTGCGATGGGAAGGCACGTAGCCAACATAACCAGGTATGCTTCCAAATGGCACCCTATTCCCCTTAATAGTGCACTACTTCAGACAAGGCCGGTAGGGAATAGGGTGCTATTTGACAAGGGGATAGGGAATAGGGTGCCGTTTGGGACACAAACCAGTACTGCAGCCTTGGTCTAATGTTGTGTTTGCCTTTATTCTTTCGTAGTCAATGTACCATGAACAATCAGCCACAAGTCAGAGTGGAAAATGCTTCTTATGTGTCTTTTGCATGACAAGCCATTGCCAGCCGGTACAAGTATCACAAGGGCAACCGTGGCGGAAGGTAGCCTAGTGGTTAGAGTGTTGGGCTAGTAACCGAAAGGTTGCTGGATCGAATCCCCGAGCTGACAAGGTAAATATGTGTCGTTCTGCTCCTGAACAAGGCAGTTAACCCACTGTTCCCCGGGCGCAGAAGATGTGGATGTTGATTATGGCAGCCCCCCCCCCCCCCCCCCCCCCCCCCACCTCTCTGATTCAGAGGGGTTGGGTTAAATGCAGAAGACACATTTCAGTTGAATGCATTTAGTTGTACAACTGACTAGGTATCCCCCTTTCCGCAACCACACACACAATCACCAAAACACAACACTTGAAAAATCACGTTGCCAAAAAAACCCATGTTTAATAACAAAGAGACATGCAAACTGAAAAGAGGTAACTGCCAAAATAAAGGAAACACCAACATAAAGTGTCTTAATAGGGCATTGGGCCAATCACGAACCAGACTAGCTTCAATGCTACCTTGGTATAGATTCTACACAGTGGTGGAAAAAGTACCCAATTGTAATACTTGAGTAAAACTAAAGATACCTTAAAAAAATGACACAATTAAAAGTCATCCAGTAAAATAGTACTAAAAGTCTTAAAGTATTTGGTTTCAAATACAAAACAAAAGAGAACATCAATGGGAGTTCTCAATGGTTTGAGTTTACATTCCAATGGCTTGTGTCGCATTTTCCATGGGGTTCACCCGAGGATAATTAAGGGGTGCAATGGTTTGCAGATGTCGGTCACGGTGGGTGATGGTGGATCAGAGAAGGGCAATGGCCCATACAGACCGGCTAGGGCCTCTGGATGCCCCATGTCAGGGTTAAGGGCCTGGCTCAGTCTCTGGGTGCCCCATGTCAAGGCTAAGAGTCTGGCTCAGTCTCTGGGTGCCCCATGTCAGGGTTAAGAGTCTGGCTCAGTCTCTGGGTGCCCCATGTCAGGGTTAAGAGTCTGGCTCAGTCTCTAGGTGCCCCATGTCAAGGCTAAGAGTCTGGCTCAATCTCTGGGTGCCCCATGTCAGGGATAAGAGTCTGGCTCAGTCTCTGGGTGCCCCATGTCAGGGCTAAGAGTCTGGCTCAGTCCCTGGGTGCCCCATGTCAAGGCTAAGAGTCTGGCTCAATCTCTGGGTGCCCCATGTCAGGGATAAGAGTCTGGCTCAGCGCTGGGTGCCCTATGTCAGGGCTAAGAGTCTGGCTCAGTCTCTAGGTGCCCCATGTCAAGGCTAAGAGTCTGGCTCAGTCCCTGGGTGCCCCATGTCAAGGCTAAGAGTCTGGCTCAGTCGCTGGGTGCCCCATGTCAAGGCTAAGAGTCTGGCTCAGTCGCTGGGTGCCCTATGTCAGGGCTAAGAGTCTGGCTCAGTCTCTAGGTGCCCCATGTCAAGGCTAAGAGTCTGGCTCAGTCTCTGGAGGCCCCATGTCAGGGCTAAGAGTCTGGCTCAGTCTCTGTGTACCCCATGTCAAGGCTAAGAGCCTGGCTCAATCTCTGGGAGCCCCATGTCAGGGCTAAGAGCCTGGCTCAGTCTCTGTGTACCCCATGTCAAGGCTAAGAGCCTGGCTCAGTCTCTGTGTACCCCATGTCAGGGATAAGAGTCTGGCTCAGTCTCTAGGTGCCCCATGTCAAGGCTAAGAGCCTGGCTCGGTCTCTGGGTGCCCCATGTCAAGGCTAAGAGCCTGGCTCGGTCTCTGGGTGCCCCATGTCAAGGCTAAGAGCCTGGCTCGGTCTCTGGGTGCCCCATGTCAAGGCTAAGAGCCTGGCTCGGTCTCTGGGTGCCCCATGTCAAGGCTAAGAGCCTGGCTCAGTCTCTGTGTGCCGCATGTCAGGGCTAAGAGTCTGGCTCAGTCTCTGTGTGCCGCATGTCAGGGCTAAGAGCCTGGCTCAATCTCTAGGTGCCCCATGTCAAGGCTAAGAGGTTTAGTCTCAGCTTAGTCTCAGTACAGGCATGGCTTCAAACCACTTAACAAGCTTAGCCCTGGTCAAAAGTGGTACACTACGTAGGGAATTGGGTGCCATTTGGGACATTGTTGTGGAAATTCTAACCAGAAAGGAAGAGACTGTAGATTCTTCAAACAGCAACTTTTTATTATAAGATTTGCAAATCTGGAGCTGGTCAACAATCCACTCAACAACAGTGTAGAGGTAAGAGCCCAACAAACAAGAGTTGGGTCTCAGCCTTTATAGGAAAATACAACCTCTGTCTACGTAGCAGTTTAGCAGGTGTGTGAGATCATGGTGGGAACATAGCATACAAACAAGTGGGCTTTCAGTTTTGTTACTCCTTTCTGCTGATAGAATTGTTGCTGCTGCTCACGCTAGCCTCTATTCTCGTCATATCTACACACAGCTGTGCCCTTGAAATATACGAAAAGAACAGGATGGACCCACAAACTGTGGTCACTCTCAGAGGCTCTTTGTCTTTGGCCGCTTGACCAAGTTACATAAAGACAAGAGAGGAGAAATAATACTACCTTATTCATGACAGAAACAGACAGTGGAAATGTAGAGGTTGAAGGCTCATACAGCGTGTATAACAGAGTTTGTAATATTACCACCATATTCCTCCCTTTTAAGACTCATATCAACCTAATACAAAATTACAAGTAAGCAATAATTCATAATATAAGACAATTATGTCATAATCTAAGCAAAACTTCAACCAAGCAAAAAATGAAACATTGTAGGAGAGGGGCTTTCTTACACTAGTACATTATCTTTGTAAATGGCTTCTGTCGTGCCACTGAGTATTTTACCTCCACGTGGTGCAAAATATTCTTAAGGGAATCATTTAAACAGTTATACAGTTATACGGAAGTACACTCTTCATCTGTACAAAAAAAAAGAACAGGATGGACTCAAAGAGAATCTTTGTCTTTGGCCGCGTGACCAAGTTACATAAAGACAAGAGAGGAAAAAAACTAGCTTCTTCATTACAGAAACATACAGTAGAAATGTACGGGTCTAAGGCTCATACAGCGCATGTGCATAACAGAGGTTTCAATTTTGCCACCATAACATACAGCAGGGCTGGGCAAAGGCCGGCCCGGGGGCCGTATGCTGCCCACGACCTGATTCAATACGACCCGCGGAACATTGCTCAGATCACATAAAGAATTTGCGATTAGTAAAGTTTTGAAAAACGTATTTGTTATTCAAATTAAAAGCCCAATGAATACTCGTCTTTCTGTAATGATTTAACTCCCACCACTTGAGGGACATTTATTTTTGATAGCATGTATTAATAACAACTGCACGAGGACAGACGGTGACTGGCAGACTGACACACACGTCACTGTTACAAATAGTAGCTAGCTAGAAATTGCACCAAAAATAAATATGTTTTTCAAAGCTTTCTAAGAATAGGAAAGTAGACAATGAATGCAGGATGTTCCAGCAAGAGAGGACATTGAAATATTTATTTATTGACGTATCAGGGAAAGCTGTGTGCTTAGTGTGCAGAGAGCATCGCTTGTCTTGAAAGACTACAACTTGTTCCGACACTTTCAGACGAAGCATGCAGAGAAATATAGGAATATGTCTTCTGAGCATCAAAAGTTTATTTCTCAGTTGCAAGGACTTTTCACAAACGGCGGAATTGCGAGAGCTAGCTATGTATCTAAACATAGCAAGCCAGTCGATGAGGGCGAATTCATTAAAGAATGTTTAATTGACTCTGCAGCAATACTTTGCCCCGACAAGAAAGAGCTGTTGTTTCCCTGTCAAGACAAAGAGTGACACGGGGGGTTGAGGACATTGCCGAGAATATGGAACAACAGTTGAAAGACAAGGTTAAGGATTTCACCTATTTCTCCTTGGCCCTGGATGAGAGCAGTGATGCACGTGACACGGCGCAGTTGTTGATATTCTTTCGAGGCATAACCCCAGACTTTGAAATGACAGAGGAGCTTGTTTCAGTGCAGTCAATGAAGAGCACAACCACAAGGAAAGGATTTATTGGAGGAGGTTAATAAGTGTGTGGAAAAGCTGGGACTGAGTTTTGAGAAGTTATCCAGTGTGACCACTGATGGGTGACCAAACTTGACAGGAAATAACATTGGCCTTTTGAAAAGGATACAAGATCAAGTAGCTGAGCTGAATCCGGATCGGAAAATTATTTTCCTGCATTGCATTATTCATCAGGAGGTGCTCTGGAAATGTGATCTGGAAATGAGCCATGTTGTGGATACAGTCACTAACGTGGTAAACTTCATAAGAGCAAAGTCTTTAAACCACAGGCAGTTTGTCTCACTGTTGGAAGAGACAGAGTCGGGTTATGCAGATCTCCCCTACCACACAAACGTGAGATGGCTGAGTTTGGGGAAGTTGCAGATCTCCCCTACCACACAAACGTGAGATGGCGGAGTTTGGGGAAGGTGCAGATCTCCCCCACCACACAAACGTGAGATGTGGGACCTGAAGTCAGAGATTGCTGAGTTTTTGCAAATGAAAGGAAAATATGTGGATTTTCCTCAACAAGATGGTTGAATGGTTGGCTGATTTTGCCTTCATCATGGCCCTCATGAATGAACTGAATTCCAAACTACAAGGGAAACTACAATCAGATGTACAGCCTTGTCAAAGCCTTCAAGGGAAAATTACTCCTCCTGACCAACCAAGTAGAAACCAACAATCTCACCCACCTTTCGACACTACTAGTCTGTTCCCTATCAGATGACCAGCGGGAGAAGTATACATCGCTGCTGCGTGCTTTGAACTGTATTTTTTCTCTTCATTTTGAGGATTTCAAAGTGTTGGAAAATGACACACTGTTGGTTTCCTCTCCTTTCACCTTCAATGTGGATAACACTCCCACTGACCTGCAACTTGAGCTTATCGATCTCCAGTCTGATGCTGTGATTGGATAACTATTCAATACAATGTCACTGACGAGGTTCTATGCATCTCTCGATGAACAAAACTTTCCAAAGATTAGGAGTCATGCTCAGAAGATGTTTGTACTGTTTGGGTCAACCTATGCATGTGAACAGACATTTTCAGTGATTAAATATATGAAATATAACAAGTCAAGTCACAGATCATCTCTTACTGACTCTCACCTCTCAACAATACTGTGCATAGCGACGTCAGAAATTACACCTGACTTCACTGCTCTAGTCAATGCCCATCAGAGACTTCAATCCTCAAACTGATTGAGTAGTTTAAATGTAATGTTGAGCTCTCTCGCTTTCTTGTGTTTTTATGCATAAGCCGTTAACAAGAGTTCTGTCCGTGGTGCTGAATGCACAGTGTACTTTTCCCTTCGTGTTGTTCATTGCATGTTTAACCCTTGTGTAGTCTTACCATTCTGTAAACTCCCCTTGTCCTAAGGGTAGAAAATGATCCACCTTCACTAAACCCCTAAAATAAAGCAGCCTAATTGAATTTTAAACCCCAAATCTATTTTGCATGAAGAAACAACCTGTCATTCAAACTTTGTGAATATCTGGGTTTTCCCTCTTCACAATGTAGAAAGACTGCATTTAATCAGTGGACACCACTCGTTTTTATTACATCACACCTGTTTTCTTTACTAAAGTAGTGGTTTATTATTATTATTGTTATTATTGCTAAAGGTACTGCATAGGTGTAAACATATTTTTTTTGCAAGAGATAGCATTTGTAGAGCCTAAGAAAGTAGCAGAAATGTGCAGCAAGTAGTTTTGAATGCATTTTATTGAAGGGAAACAATAACAGTTTTGAACTTTTTTTGGCAACGTAGTGATATATTCTTATATACTGTACAATGAGGAATTCAACTACAAAATACTAGTCTTCTCCCATTTGTTTAACCATTGCCCCCACCCACAAAGTGTATAAACAACAACAATAAATATGAATAAAATAAGAAAATATATTAACAAAAATGTGAAGTACATAAATCAATAAACTAATTAGCACATGTAGAACAGTATGCAAGTGTGTGCATACACTTTGCAGATGAATTTTCTCAAATGTGCAGCACATATGATTTGTTTTACAGTCCTTCTTTGGGGGGCAGAATTGGCATCTCCTCCTCTTGCCTGCCCCAGCTGCAGCCTCAGTTGGACCGGGACAAGATTCAGCCCCTTGACCAGCTTTCACAAGCGCTGCAGAGGCTGCTGTGTGGGGGAGGCGCTTTCTTCTTTGAATGTGTGGGGTTACAAGTGCCTTTCCCAGCTGCTCCAGGAACACCCTCCTCTTGTTCTGCTTATCAGGCATCCAGGTAGGGTGGATCTTGTTCCATATCACAAAGGCATTGTATGAGGACACATCAATGATGTTATGGAAGATGACCAGGGGCCAGCGGGCAGTCATCCTCCTGCAGTTGTAAATTCTAATCACCTTGTCCAGGTTGTCCATGCCTCCTTTGTTGTGGTTGTCGTCCAGGATGATGGCTGGCTTCCTGTCCTCACGATCACTGATCTCAGCCGTTTTGTGCAGTGTGCGCAGGAGGACCACATTCTTGTTCCTCTTTGGGAGGTAAGAAACTAGAGTGGTGGTGGGGGTGAAGGCAAACTTTGATGAGAAGGCCTCTCTCCCCTTTGTTGTGAGGACTGCAGGCTTGTTCTTTCTAACTTGCCAACCATGGTGGTCTTCCTCTTCAGGAGCTGCTGGCAGAGTTCATAAGAGGTGAAGAAATTGTCACACGTGACATTGTGCCTCCTCAGTCCATCTGTCACCTCAAGCAAAACACTCATCCCTTGGTTCTTGTCCGGGCCTCCACTGGTCGGCTTCCCTGTGTAGACTTGCATCTTCCAAGCATAGCTGGATTGTGCGTCATAGGCCACCCATTTCTTGATGCCATACTTTGCTGGCTTGCTGGGCATATGCTGCCAGAAAGGACAGTGACCTTTTGACAAAAGAGATTACTATCAGTAATTAGTATCAGTGTCACAGAAAACAATCACATAAATCAATGATATTACAGCAATATTTAATAAAATGTACAGAACAATCACTTACGTTACAGATATGAAAATACAAATTTTCCTCTGAGTGGAACCAGTTGCTCATCCACTGTTACTTCAGGCCCAGGGTTGTAGAGGTACGGCAGACGCTCCACCCACTTCTCCCAGACCTCTCTTATGGCCGCCAGTTTCTCTCACACGTCTTGCAGTTCTTGACTCACTGTTATCAAATCGTAGCGTTCTTGAGAAAGTGTGAAAGACTTTCAGTGGCATCGTGGCATGGAAAACAGCTCTTCCACTCTCTGCATCCCAGAGACTACATGTAGCCTCGGGACCTATACACACCCACTAAGGTTATCAGTCCTATGTAGTCCTATGTAGGCACGCAGGTCAATCTCATCCATCCTCTTCCAGTTGTCTACATATTTACGGAAACCCCCCCAAATGTGTCATCTCCAGGATGATTTTTTTCGATGGCTGGTGTGATGAACATGTAGAATGTTGAGGCGTTTTAGTTTTGTCTGAGTTCAATCGGTAGCAGACCTATTCTCAATTTCTCATTGTGTGTGTGTGTGTGTGTCTGTCTTTGTGGTTTTTGTGGTGTGTAAATTATTTTATAACTGCCGTGTAAAAAAGGACCCTAAGACAATCTTTGTACCCTGGTGGTGTACAGCTTTCATGGAAATATGAACAAAGGAAAAGTAGGAAAAGTAATCCAATTTAAGTTTGAAAATATATGATTTAGGGGGTTTTCTCT
The DNA here is from genome assembly GCF_029448725.1 of Salvelinus fontinalis. Lineage (NCBI taxonomy): Eukaryota > Metazoa > Chordata > Actinopteri > Salmoniformes > Salmonidae > Salvelinus > Salvelinus fontinalis. Next base: position 10,284,693 of record NC_074696.1, read on the forward strand.
GCTGTTAAACATAGTGGAGGGTCATTTTTTACCCTTAAGACAACACAAGAGTTATTTTTTATATATTTTTTATCTTTATTTAACTCGGCAAGTCAGTTAAGAACAAATAGTTATTTACAATGACGGCCTAGGAACAGTGGGTTAACTGCCTTGTTCAGGGGCAGAATGACAGATTTTTACCCTGTCAGCTCAGGGATTCAATCTTGCAACCTTTCGGTTATTGGCCCAACACTCTAACCACTAGGCTACCTGCCGTCCCTACACTCTAACCACTAGGCTACCTGCCGCCACTACACTCTAACCACTAGGCAACCTGCCGCCCCTACACTCTAACCACTAGGCTACCTGCCGTCCCTACACTCTAACCACTAGGATACCTGCCATCCCTACACTCTAACCACTAGGCTACCTGCCGTCCCTACACTCTAACCACTAGGCTACCTGCCGTCCCTACACTCTAACCACTAGGCTACCTGCCGTCCGTACACTCTAACCACTAGGCTACCTGCCGTCCCTACACTCTAACCACTAGGCAACCTGCCGCCCCTACACTCTAACCACTAGGCTACCTGCCGTCCCTACACTCTAACCACTAGGATACCTGCCGTCCCTACACTCTAACCACTAGGCTACCTGCCGTCCGTACACTCTAACCACTAGGCTACCTGCCGTCCCTACACTCTAACCACTAGGCTACCCGCCGTCCCTACACTCTAACCACTAGGCTACCTGCCGTCCCTACACTCTAACCACTAGGCTACCTGCCGTCCCTACGCTCTAACCACTAGGCTATCCGGCCGTCCCTACGCTCTAACCACTAGGCTACCTGCCGTCCCTACGCTCTAACCACTAGGCTACCTGCCGTCCCTACGCTCTAACCACTAGGCTACCTGCCGTCCCTACGCTCTAACCACTAGGCTACCTGCCGTCCCTACTCTCTAACCACTAGGCTACCTGCCGTCCCTACGCTCTAACCACTAGGCTACCTGCCGTCCCTATGCTCTAACCACTAGGCTACCTGCCGTCCCTACGCTCTAACCACTAGGCTACCTGCCGTCCCTACACTCTAACCACTAGGCTACCTGCCGTCCCTACACTCTAACCACTAGGCTACCTGCCGCCCCTACACTCTAACCACTAGGCTACCTGCCGTCCCTACACTCTAACCACTAGGCTACCTGCCGTCCCTACACTCTAACCACTAGGCTACCTGCCGTCCCTACGCTCTAACCACTAGGCTACCTGCGGTCCCTACGCTCTAACCACTAGGCTACCTGCCGACCCTACGCTCTAACCACTAGGCTACCTGCCGCCCCTACACTCTAACCACTAGGCTACCTGCCGTCCCTACACTCTAACCACTAGGCTACCTGCCGCCCCTACACTCTAACCACTAGGCTACCTGCCGCCCCTACACTCTAACCACTAGGCTACCTGCCGCCCCTACACTCTAACCACTAGGCTACCTGCCGCCCCTACACTCTAACCACTAGGCTACCTGCCGCCCCTACACTCTAACCACTAGGCTACCTGCCGCCCCTACACTCTAACCACTAGGCTACCTGCCGCCCCTACACTCTAACCACTAGGCTACCTGCCGTCCCTACACTCTAACCACTAGGCTACCTGCCGCCCCTACACTCTAACCACTAGGCTACCTGCCGCCCCTACACTCTAACCACTAGGCAACCTGCCGCCCCTACACTCTAACCACTAGGCTACCTGCCGTCCCTACACTCTAACCACTAGGCTACCTGCCGTCCCTACACTCTAACCACTAGGCTACCTGCCGTCCCTACACTCTAACCACTAGGCTACCTGCCGTCCCTACACTCTAACCACTAGGCTACCTGCCGTCCCTACACTCTAACCACTAGACTACCTGCCGTCCCTACACTCTAACCACTAGGCTACCTGCCGTCCCTACACTCTAACCACTAGGCTACCTGCCGTCCCTACGCTCTAACCACTAGGCTACCTGCCGTCCCTATGCTCTAACCACTAGGCTACCTGCCGTCCCTACACTCTAACCACTAGGCTACCTGCCGTCCCTACACTCTAACCACTAGGCTACCTGCCATCCCTACATTCTAACCACTAGGCTACCTGCCGTCCCTACACTCTAACCACTAGGCTACCTGCCGTCCCTACACTCTAACCACTAGGCTACCTGCCATCCCTACATTCTAACCACTAGGCTACCTGCCGTCCCTACACTCTAACCACTAGGCTACCTGCCGTCCCTACACTCTAACCACTAGGCTACCTGCCATCCCTACACTCTAACCACTAGGCTACCTGCCGTCCCTACACTCTAACCACTAGGCTACCTGCCGTCCCTACACTCTAACCACTAGGCTACCTGCCGTCCCTACACTCTAACCACTAGGCTACCTGTTAATAAAGAATATACCTACCAAAAGCAGAACATGGGTGTGGTTTATTTCTGTGCATGTTAAAAAAGTTGTATATCTGGATGTGATTTACAGTAGACATATAATGTATAATCCTGTAATATGATTCTGGCCCGTGATGGCAAAAATATATTCTTATGTGGCCCTCCATGGAAATATAATTGCCCAGGGCTGACATACAGACAGCTCCAAAAGTATTGGGACAGTGACACATTTTTTGTTGTTTTGACTCTGTACTACAGCAGTTTGGATTTGAAATTAATTAAGGGTATTTTTCAGATTATTTTGTGCCCAATAGAAATTAATGGTAAATAATGTATTGTGTCATTTTGGAGTCACTTTTATTGTAAATAAGAATGTAATATGTTTCTAAACACTCCTACACTAACTTTTACGGGATCGTCGTCCCCCCCCCCCCCCCCCCCCCCCCCCCCCGGCGGGACGGCTGAGCTAATGTAGGCTAATGTGATTAGCATGAGGTTGTAAGTAATAAGAACATTTCCCAGGACAGAGACATATCTGATATGGGCTGAGAGCTTAAATTCGTGTTAATCTAACTGCACTGTCCAATTTACAGTAGCTATTACAGTGAAAGAATACCATATTATTGTTTTAGGAGAGTGCACAAGTATGAACTTGAAAATCTATTAATAAACCAATTAGGCACATTTGGGCAGTCTTGATACAACATTTTGAACAGATATGCAATGGGCCATTGGATCAGTCTAAAACTTTGCACATACACTGCTGCCATCTAGTGGGCAAAATCAAAATTGCACCTGGGCTGGAATAATACATTAAGGCCTTTCTCTTGCATTTCAAAGATGATGGTACAAAGTAAATACAAAAAAAACGATTTTGTTTCTTTGTCTTATCTTTTACCAGATCTAATGTGTTATATTCTCTAATGTGTTACATTAATTTCACATTTCTACAAACGTCAAAGTTTTTCCTTTCAAATGGTATCAAGAATATGCATATCCTTGCTTCAGGTCCTGAGTTAGATTTGGGTACGTCATTTTAGGTGAAAATTGAGAGTTAAAAGGGTCCAATCCATGGATGCTACCATGATTACGGATAATCCTGAATGAATTGCGAATAGTGATGATAAGAAAGTTCCAGAGGAATAAATATCATACCCCCCCCCCAAAAAAAATGCAAACTTCCCCTGATATTGTTATGGTGAGAGGTTAGCATGCCTTGGAGGTATGATATAAAATGCTAACTTCCCCTGATATTGTTATGGTGAGAGGTTAGCATGCCTTGGGGGTATGTTATAAAATGCTAACTTCCCCTGATATTGTTATGGTGAGAGGTTAGCATGCCTTGGGGGTATGTTATAAAATGCTAACTTCCCCTGATATTGTTATGGTGAGAGGTTAGCATGCCTTGGGGGTATGATATAAAATGCTAACTTCCCCTGATATTGTTATGGTGAGAGGTTAGCATGCCTTGGGGGTATGATATAAAATGCTAACTTCCCCTGATATTGTTATGGTGAGAGGTTAGCATGCCTTGGGGGTATGTTATCTGTAACTTTCTCACTCATCATTATTCACGATTCATTCAGGATTATCCGTAACCATGGTAGCATCCACGTGAATGTAGAAGTGTTTAGAAACATATTCTATTCTTATTTACAATAAAAGTGACTCCAAAATGACACAATATATTATGTACCATTTCATTTCTATTGGGCACAAAATAATCTGAAACACAACCAAAACAAACAGCAAATGCATCCATCAAGTTTGTACGCTTAATGTAGTCATTGCATGTTAGGAATATGGGACCAAAAACTAAACTTTTGACTACTTTAATACACGGCAAGTGGTACCGGAGCGGCAAGTCTAGGTCCAAAATGCTCATTAACAGCTTCTGCCCCCAGTCCATAAGACTGCTGAACAATGAATCAAATAGCCACCCGGACTATTTTCCTTGACACCCCCACTTTGTTTTTACACTGCTGCTACTCTCTGTTTATTATCTATACATAGTCACTTTACCCCTACCTACATGTACACTGCTGCTACTCTCTGTTTATTATCTTTGCATTTTACCTTCACCTACATGTACAAATTATCTCGGCTATCTTTTACCCCCGCACATTGACTCGGTACCGGTACCCCTGTATATAGCCTCCACATTGACTCGGTACCGGTACCCCCTGTATATAGCCTCCACATTGACTCGGTACCGGTACCCCCTGTATATAACCTCCACATTGACTCGGTACCGGTACCCCTGTATATAGCCTCCACATTGACTCGGTACCGGTACCCCCTGTATATAACCTCCACATTTACTCTGTACCGGTACCCCCTGTATATAGCCTCCACATTGACTCTGTACCGGTACCCCCTGTATATAGCCTCCACATTGACTCGGTACCGGTACCCCTGTATATAGCCTCCACATTGACTCTGTACCGGTACCCATGTATATAGCCTCCACATTGACTCGGTACCGGTACCCCCTGTATATAGCCTCCACATTGACTCGGTACCGGTACCCCCTGTATATAGCCTCCACATTGACTCGGTACCGGTACCCCTGTATATAGCCTCCACATTGACTCGGTACCGGTACCCCTGTATATAGCCTCCACATTGACTCAGTACCGGTACCCCTGTATATAGCCTCCACATTGACTCGGTACCGGTACCCCTGTATATAGCCTCCACATTGACTCGGTACCGGTACCCCCTGTATATAGCCTCCACATTGACTCTGTACCGGTACCCCCTGTATATAGCCTCCACATTGACTCTGTACTGGTACCCCCTGTATATAGCCTCCACATTGACTCGGTACCGGTACCCCCTGTATATAGCCTCCACATTGACTCTGTACCAGTACCCCCTGTATATAGCCTCCACATTGACTCGGTACCGGTACCCCCTGTATATAGCCTCCACATTGACTCGGTACTGGTACCCTCTGTATATAGCCTCCACATTGACTCTGTACCGGTACCCCCTGTATATAGCCTCCACATTGACTCGGTACCGGTACCCCCTGTATATAGCCTCCACATTGACTCTGTACCAGTACCCCCTGTATATAGCCTCCACATTGACTCGGTACCGGTACCCCCTGTATATAGCCTCCACATTGACTCTGTACCAGTACCCCCTGTATATAGCCTCCACATTGACTCGGTACCGGTACCCCCTGTATATAGCCTCCACATTGACTCTGTACCGGTACCCCCTGTATATAGCCTCCACATTGACTCGGTACCGGTACCCCCTGTATATAGCCTCCACATTGACTCGGTACCGGTACCCCCTGTATATAGCCTCCACATTGACTCGGTACCGGTACCCCCTGTATATAGCCTCCACATTGACTCGGTACCCCTGTTTATAGCCTCCACATTGACTCGGTACCGGTACCCCTGTATATAACCTCCACATTGACTCTGTACCGGTACCCATGTATATAGCCTCCACATTGACTCTGTACCGGTACCCATGTATATAGCCTCCACATTGACTCTGTACCGGTACCCCTGTATATAGCCTCCACATTGACTCGGTACCGGTACCCCTGTATATAGCCTTGTTATTGTTATATTATTGTTACTCTTTTATTTTTTACTTTAGTTTATTTTGTCAATATTTTCTTTACTCTATTTTCGTCAAGGGCTTGTAAGTAAGCATTAGATTTGTCCCAATACTTTTGGTCCCCTAAAATGGGGGGACTATGTACAAAAAGTGCTGTAATTTCTAAACAGTTCACCCGGTATGGATGAAAATACCTTCAAATTAAAGCTGACACTCTGTACTTTAATCTCATTTCAGTACAGAGCCAAAACAACAAAAAAATCTGTAACTGTCCCAATGCTTTTGGAGCTCACTGTAGCCCTAGTGACTAGGACAACGCCCTAGTTCAGCCAGTTAACTGCGATCTGGCTCTGTACTCTCTCAGTCACGCGATGCCTGAAACCTCAGATCAAAGGTACTTCCCAAATGGCACCCTATGCACTACACATGAAATAAGTTTCCATTCGGAACTTAAGCCTTGTGGAAGAAGAAAACCATTTTAACTCAACATTCCCCCCTAAACTGAACTGAACGCCCTTTACTTCATTGCTTACATATACACTCAAGCCCATCCCTAGAGAGGGTTTTATAGGTCTCCAGTCTCTCTGGCTACTTTCTAGATGACAGTAAGTATGCATTTCTTTTCAGTCATGAGGGGAAATAAGGGAGAAATGTTTGAATGAAGTTCTGTCATCAGTTCCACTCAGGGCCTCGAGCAATTTAACAGAGCGGGATGAATGTCAGCCTCCTGTTATGCATCCCAAATGCCATCCTATTCCCTATATAGTACACTACTTTAGGCCAGAGCCCTATATAGTACACTACTTTAGACCGGAGCCCTATTCCCTATATAGTGCACTACTTTAGACCAGAGCCCTATTCCCTATATATTGCACTACTTTAGACCAGAGCCCTATTCCCTATATAGTGCACTACTTTAGACCAGAGCCCTATTCCCTATATAGTGCACTACAATAGACCAGAGCCCTATTCCCTATATAGTCAACTACTATAGACCAGAGCCCTATTCCCTATATAGTCCACTACAATAGACCAGAGCCCTATTCCCTATGTAGTGCACTACTTTATAGTGCTTATAGGGCTCTAGTGTGCCGTTGAGGACGCGCCCCAGAGAGGTTGATATAAATGCAGGTCCTTTTGTTTCCCTCAACTCCCTTTACTGTCCGAATACTTAACGCTTTATCACACTCGACGCAGCTTTACTGTCCGAATACTTAACGCTTTATCACACTCGACGCAGCTTTACTGTCCGAATACTTAACGCTTTATCACACTCCACACAGCTTTACTGTCCGAATACTTAACGCTTTATCACACTCCACACAGCTTTACTGTCCGAATACTTAACGCTTTATCACACTCCACACAGCTTTACTGTCCGAATACTTAACGCTTTATCACACTCCACACAGCTTCTTCTGGCATTCTCCATTTGTTGGAACGTAAACTCTCATTGCATATTTTCAGCGGAGATATTATCAAATCCATAAATCTTATAGAATACACGGTCACTGCGCCATCCTTCCCTAACCCCTCCACCTCTTCACCCTCCTTGGCGTCCCAACCTGGACCCTGGTCCATCAGCACCAGCTTGCGTTGCGGTCAGTCAGTTGGCCTTTCAGCCTCGTTCTCCACACAGATTCCCTCTTAACGTCATCCAGATGCCAGGATTCCCTCTTGAGGAAGCAGATCTTTGAGTCCCCGTGGAATGATTGTGTCTGGGCTACACACTAAGATGACCCCTCTGTGGGAAGGTGGACTCTCATGAACATGTCAGTTGCTTTGCTCTAGGACGCCGGCAGGCCTCACGAGACTCATCTGAAGGAACCCCGGTACCAGTTGATAAAATGAATGGAAGTGCAGTGCATTCAGAAGGTATTCAGACCCGTTGAATTTTTCAACATTTTGTTACGTTAAAGCCTTATTCTAAAATGGTTTCATTTGTTTTTTCCCCCTTAATCAATCTACACACAATATCCCATAATGACAAAGCAAAAACGGGTTTTTAGAAAATTTGACCAATGTAAAAAAGAAAAGGAAATATCACATTTAAATAAGTATTCAGGCCCTTTACTCAGCAGCGATTACAGCCTCGAGTCTTCTTGGGTATGACGCCACAATCTTGGCACACCTGTACTTGGCACACCTGTATTTGAATTCAATGGTTTTTACTAGATTACTTGTAGTTTTTCATGTTGTCTGTCTGTAATTTTTGTAATGACTTGGTGCTGCCTATCTTGGCCAGGACGCTCTTGAAAAAGAGATTTTAAATCTCAATGAGCCCTTCCTGGTTAAATAAAGGTGAAATAAAATAAATAAATACATTTGTGGAGTTTCTCCCATTCTTCTCTGCAGATCCTCTCAAGCTCGGTCAGATTGAATTGGGACCATATCTGCACAGCTATATTCAGGTCTCTCCAGAGATGTTCAAGTCCGGGCTCTGGCTGGGCCACTCAATGACATTCAGAGACTTGTCCCAAAGCCACTCCTGCATTGTCTTGGCAGTGTGTTTATGGTCGTTGTCCTGTTGGAATGTGAACCTTTGCCCCAGTCTGAGGTCCTGAGTGCTCTCTCTGTACTTTGCTCCGTTCATCTTTCTCTCAATCCTGACTAGTGTCCCAGTCAATGCCACTGAAAAACATCCCCACAGCATGATGCTGCCACCACCATCCTTCAACGTAGGAATGCCAGGTTTCCTCCAAAGTGTTCAATTTTGATTTCATCAGACCCCAGAATCTTGTTTCTCATGGACTGAGAGTCCTTTAGGTGCATTTCGGCAAACTCCAAGCGGGCTGTCATGTGCCTTTTACTGAGGAGTGGCTTCCGTCTGGCCACTCAACCATAAATGCCTGATTGGTGGAGTGCTGCAGAGATGGTTGTCCTTCTGGAAGGTTCTCGCATCTCCACAGAGGAACTCTGAAGCTCTGTTAGAGTGACCATCGGGTTCTTGGTCACCTCCCTAACCAAGGCCCTTCTCCCATGATTGTTCAGTTTGGCCAGGCGGCCAGGTCTAAGAAGAGTCTTGGTGGTTCCAAACATCTTCCATTTAAGAATGATGGAGGCCACTGTGTTTTTGAGGAGCGTCAATGCTGTAGAAATGTTTTGGTACCCTTCCCCAGATCTGTGCCTTGACACAATCCTGTTTCGGAGGTCTATCGACTATTCCTTCGACCTCATGGCTTGGTTTTTGCTCTGACATTCACTGTCAACTGTGGGACCTTATATAGACAGGTGTGTGCCTTTCCAAATCATGTCCATCAATAGAATTTACTACAGGGGGACTCCAATCAAGTTGTGGAAACATCTCAAGTATGATCAATGGAAATAGGATGCACCTGAACTCAATTTCGAGTCTCATACAAAGGGTCTGAATACTTATATAAATAAGGTATTTCTGATCTCCCTCTAGTCTCCCTCTACTCTGGTCTCCCTCTACTCTGGTCTCCCTCACCTCTAGTCTCCCTCTACTCTGGTCTCCTTCTCATCTGGTCTCCCTCGAGTCTCCCTCCCTTCTGGTCTCCCTCTGATCTCCCTCCCGTCTGGCATTCTCCATTTGTTTGAACATAAATTATCATTGCATCTTTCAGCTGAGATATTAGAAAATCCATCAATCTAATACAATACACTATCAATACATATTCCTCCAACTATGAAGTGTGACGTTCTAACTGTAAACGTTGTGTAATAACTTGGGGGAATTCTGTTCCCTTGTTTGTATGACCTTCAGTGAACTTACGAACTTAATTTATGTATTTATGAACATAAACAATGGAAACACTGTTGACAAAGCTTTTGTTGTTGGCTATGAAATAGTTCACCAAAACATTGAGGTTAATACATGTTACTGACTGTAACATGTTCAGTCAGTAACATGTGTTCCTGGGAGCGAGCCGGCGCCGGCGAGGAGCTTTGCCAACATCGTCAGTGTTTCCAGTGACACCGGGGAGAGATCAACTGTACCCGGATTAGGCCCAATCCGTCCCATCTCCCCCCTCACTGGGTGGTGGTGATGCTGCTGGTACAGTTGTTTTGATCATTGCCAAGCCCTGCATGACCCCGTTCCTCTTGGCTCCTCTCGCCCCTGTGCTTTCTCACACCAGCCTGGAAACAATGTCCAGCTTTTTATGAACACTTGGCAGAAGAGACGGAGAAGAGCCGGATTCCCCCGACACGGTCACCCCCCCTAATCCACCACCCCCTCACCCCCTTGGCATCCCAACCCTGGTCAGTCAGTTATTTTTCAGCCTCGTTCTCCACGCAGGATCAACACAGAGTCCCTCTAACGTGATCCAGATGCCAGGATTCCCCCTTGAGGAAGCAGATCTTGGAGCCTCTCCTCCTCCTCTTCTCCTCCTCCTCCTCTCTCTAACCTATATCAATGTTTCCCAGCTGCATTATGTAATCTCTGTGTGACCTCTGACCCAACGCCCACCTACGTGTCTTTATCTGTCCCTCACTCCCTTGTTCCCCAGCCCCCTTCTGTTGTTATACTGTACTGGTTTGCTGTGAAAACACACACAAGGGCTTTGGGATCCCGTAACGCCAAAGTGTTTTTTCAATAAGTTTGGAACCACCAAGACTCTTCCTAGAGCTGAGCAATCGGGGAAGAAGGGCCTTGGTCAGGGAGGTGACCAAGAACACGATGGTCACTCTGACAGAGCTCCTCTGTGGAGATGAGAGAACCTTCCAGAAGGACAACCATCTCTGCAGCACTCCACTAATCAGGCCTTTATGGTAGAGTGGCCAGACGGAAGCCACTCCTCATTAAAAGGCACGTGACAGCACCTAAAGGACTCTAAGAAACATGAAAAACAAGATTCTCTGGTCTGATGAAACCAAGATGAAACTCTTTGGCCTGAATGCAAAGCGTCACGTCAGGAACAGTGAAGCAGGGTGGTGGCAGCATCATGATATGGGGATGTTTTTCAGTGGCAGGGACTTGGAGACTAATCAGGATCGAGGGAAAGATGAACAGAGAGCAAAGTACAGAGAGATCCTTGATGAAAACCTGCTCCTGAGCGCTCAGGACCTCAGACTGGGGCGAAGGTTCACCTTCCAACAGGGCAACGACCCTAAGCACTCAGCCAAGACAACGCAGGAGTGGCTTCGGGACAAGTCTCTGAATGCCCTTGAGTGGCCCAACCAGAGCCTGGACTTGAACCCGAAGAATGGGAGTAACTCCCCAAATGCAGGTTGTGCCAAACTTGTAGCGTCACACCCAAGAAGACTCAAGGCTGTAATCATTGCCAAAGGTGCTTCAACAAAGTACTGAGTAAAACGTTTCTACATTTCTAAAAATCTGTTTTTGCTTTGTCATTGTGGGGTATTGTATCTACAGTGGCAAGAAAAAGTATGTGAACCCCTTGGAATTACCTGGATTTCTGCATAAATTGGTCATAAAATTTGATCTGATCTTTGTCTAAGTCACAACACGGTGTGCTTCAACTAATAACACACAGATAATTATACGTTTTAATGTCTTTATTGAAAACATCATTTAAACTTTCACAGTGTAGGTTGGAAAAAGTATGTGAACCCCTAGACTAATGACTTCTCCTAAAGCTAATTGGAGTCAGCTAACCTGGAGTCCAATCAATGAGACCAGATTAGAGATGTTGGTTAGAGCTGCCTTGCCCTTTAAAAAACACTCCCAAAATTTGAGTTTGCTATTCACAAGAAGCATTGCCTGATGTGAACCATGCCTCAAACAAAAGAGATCTCAGAAGACCTAAGATTAAGAACTGTTGACTTGCATAAAGCTGGAAAGGGTTACAAAAGCGTCTCTAAAAGCCTTAACGTTTATCAGTCCACGGTAAGACAAATTGTATATAAATGGAGAAAGTTCAGCACTGTTGCTACTCTCCCTAGGAGAGGCCGCCCTGCAAAGACGACTGCAAGAGCACAGCGCAGAATGCTCAATGAGGTTAAGAAGAATCCTAGAGTGTCAGCTGAAGACTTACAGAAATCTCTGGAACATGCCAGCATCTCTGTTGACGAGTACGATTCGTAAAACACTAAACAAGAATGGTGTTCATGGGAGGACACCACGGAAAAAGCCACTGCTGTCCAAAAGAAACATTGTTGCAAGTCTGAAGTTTGAAAAAGAGCACCTGGATGTTCCACAGCGCTGCTGGCAAAATATTCTGTGGACAGATGAAACTAAAGTTGAGTTGTTTGGAAGGAACACACAACACTATGTGTGGAGAAAAAAAGGCACAGCACACCAACATCAAAACCTCATCCTCAATGTAAAGTATGGTGGAGGGAGCATCATGGTTTGGGGCTGCTTTGCTACCTCAGGGCCTGGACAGCTTGCTGTCATTGACGGGAAAATGAATTCCCAAGTTTATCAAGACATTTTGCAGGAGAATGTAAGGCTATCTGTCCGCCAATCGAAGCTCAACAGAAGTTGGGTGACACAACATGACAGCGACCCAAAACACAGAAGTAACTCAACAACAGAATGGCTTCAACAGAAGAATATACACCTTCTGGAGTGGCCCAGTCAGACTCTTGACCTGATTGAGATGCTGTGGCATGACCTCAAGAGAGCGGATCACACCAGGCATCCCAAGAATATTGCTGAACTGAAACAGTTTTGTAAAGAGGAATGGTCCAAAATTCCTCCTGACCGTTGTGCAGGTCTGATCCACAACTACAGAAAACATTTGGTTGAGGTTATTGCTGCCAAAGGAGAGTCAACCAGTTATTAAATCCAAGGGTTCACATACTTTTCCCACCCTGCACTGTGAATGTTTACATGGCGTGTTCAATAAAGACATGAAAACGTATAATTGTTTGTGTGTTAATAGTTTAAGCAGACTGTGTCTATTGTTGTGACCTAGATGAAGATCAGATCAAATTTTATGATCAATTAATGCAGAAATCCAGATAATTCCAAAGGGTTCACATACTTTTTCTTGCCACTGTAGATTGGTAAGGGGGGGGGGGGTTTGGGGGGGACAATTTAATCCGTTTTAGAATAAGTCTGTAACATAACAAAATGTGGAAAAAGTCAAGGGGGTCTGAATACTTTTCTGAATGCACCGGATCTTTACTTGTAAATCAAGTATGTCAGTTGTTTTTCTACCACTGCTAATATTTAATAGTATATCCAGCAGGACTTAACGGGATGTACTGTACACATACTATGGTAGTGACGTTAATTCCCCGTAATACTGAGCTGCTATGCTAACGAAAAGGGCCGCGTCCCAAATAGCGTACCCTATTCCCTATATCAGGGGTTTCAAACTCATTCCACGGAGGGCCTAGTGTCTGCAGGTTTTTGGTTTTTCCTTTCAATAAAGCCCTAGACAACCAGGTGTGGGGAGTTCCTAACTAATTAGTGATGTTAATTCATCAATCAAGTACAAGGGAGGAGCGAAAACCCGCAGACACTCGGCCCTCCGTGGAATGAGTTTGACACCTGTGCCCTATATAGTCAAGTGCACTACTTTTCCCGAAGGCCCCTAGGATGATTTTTGGGACGCAACAAAGCTCTTTGGCAGAGTTTTAACTACGGTCATTCTCCTCTGTATCTCTCCCTGAGTGTGCTCTTCATCTAGAATGGAATAGTATGCTGTTGTCAGCAGTAACACTCATCCTCTCTGTCTCCTCTGCGTTCCAAATGGCAACCTAGTCCATGTATAGTGCACTACTTTTGACCAGGGCCCTATGGGGCGGTCAAAAGTAGTGCCCTTTAAAGGGAATAGGGTTCTGTTTAGGACGCAAGACTATGTGTAAATATTGCAGCTCAGTCATCCACTCTGTGGATAGTCTATGTGTAAATATTGCAGCTCAGTCATCCACTCTGTGGATAGTCTATGTGTAAATATTGCAGCTCAGTCATCCACTCTGTGGATTCTAAGGCCTTGTCCCGGGTTTCCTTATTTCCCCTCAGCCATGTGAGTCCTCAGGCCCTTACCCTTATATTATGGGACTGAGAAAGCACAGTGCTTGCCCTTTTTCAAACAACAGTAGTGTTCACTTATCATACGTTCGGTAACGCGGCTCATGTCAGTAAGCCGTCATCATTACTCAAACACCACCCCAGACCCTCTTCAGCTCTCCTCACAGCTGGTGTCAACTTTTGTGGTGGCCTCGCCCAGATATTAGTGCCACAGGATGACAGGGCAGTCCTTCTCAAAGCCTCCAGTTCTCCTGGTCCCTGCCAAGAAGTACAAGAACACCACAAATAAAAAGAGATGATTAATGGTGGAGGAAAAAGAGAAGAAAGAGAGAGAGATAGAAAGAGGAGGGAGAGGCAGGAGAGAGAGAAAGAGGGGGAGTGAGAGAGAGAGCCGGAGAGCCGGAGAGAGAGAGGAGGGGTAGTGAGAGAGTGAGCAGGTGAGATAGAGAGAGATGGGGGGGGGGCGGGGGCGTGAGAGAGAAATAGAGGGGGTGTGTGGGAGAGAGAGGGGGGGGGTGAGAGAGAGCAGGAGAGAGAAAGAGAGAGTGGGGGAGTGTGAGAGAGAGAGAAAATACCTTGCTTAAAGGCATACATAAAAATGTTGTTGATCCTATCTGGCAGTGTGTCTGATTGATCCTGGGCCAGTTGGCCTCTCTCTCTCTCTGTGATATTCTTACTCTACCAGCCCTAGAGACTGAGCAAGACTTACCGTAATGGAGCTGCAGCCACAGCCACTGGCTCTCAGGTCAGTATCCCAAATGGCACCCTATTCCCTATATAGTGCACTACTTTTGACCAGGGCCCCCATAGGTAATAGGGGTGCCATTTTGGACGCAATCTCTGAGTCTGACCAAGCAACAGACCCATGCAGACTGAGGAGTTCTGAGTAAAGGGTCTAATCAGGGACCGGCTAGAGGAAGGAACCTTGAGGACTGGACAACATGTCCAGTACAACATGTCCAATATTAATGTATTCTTTCTGCGTGAAGATGAGAAAGGGGAAATGGCATGATGTTTCAGGGGGGACATGGCAGGGAGGAGAGGGAACAGAGAACGGTGGCGCTAGGCAAGGAGAGAAATGGACAGAACTCTGAATACGATGGTGCAGTATTTTGGGTGTGTCTCCCTGACTCTGGGAAATTGGTCCCACCACCTCATACACCCCACCCCCCTCATAATTCCTTCCAGACGGGCCAAATGTTGAAGCTGGAAGTTCTTCAAGGGTCTCTCCTGTCTTGGATCTCGTCCCAAAATGGCACCCTATTCCCTAAATCGTGCACTAGGAACCCATAGGGCTCTGGTCCAATGTAGTGCACTATATAGGGAATAGGGTGCCATTGTGGATGTAGCCTGGGTGTGTGAACGTGCTCGGAGGAAACTATGAGATGGCTTAGAGAGAAGAGGGGGGGGGACGCACCTGTGGGATTTGGTCAGAAAAATCCCCCTCCTTCGCCCTTGAAGGCTGTCAGCAACCCACACCCCAGCCCTCCCGCCACTCCAGCCCCCACCCCAATGACTTTTATCCGAGGAGCTCAATGGAGGCCCACCCCCGAGCTGTGCCCAGCCTGCCCTCTCTCCTTGCCAGTGGTATTTCCTCCCAGATTCTCTCCAGTTGAAACCCAAGGGGTCACGGCGACCTCTGCCAGAACTAAGCAGTCAAAACAGCTCTCTGCTCCAGGCAGTCACCATGTACCAGGAAAAGACTCTCTTCCAGACAGGTCAAATCAAACCAGTTGGAATGTTTTGTCTTTAACCAACTGAAACGACCATTTTGAATGCTCTGATGATAAATAAACAGAATTATTGCTATTTCATGTCTAAGCTAACATTTATTGTATAAAAGGAAATGTACGTACAATGTGATATAATAGTGTTGTAAAACAATATAACCTAAACAAGCCTAATTTAAGCAAAAATATGTACAAAAGACCAGCAGCTATCTTCATAGTGTTGCATCTGAAGGTGATACGTTTTCTCCTGTCCACATTTCCTACAGAGCTGAGCATCATGTTATCAGCGCATCTGGGTGTTGTGTGACTACACAGCTGTGTGTGTGTGTGTGTGTGTGTGTGTGTGTGTGTGTGTGTGTGTGTGTGTGTGTGTGTGTGTGTGTGTGTGTGTGTGTGTGTGTGTGTGTGTGCGTGTTTGATTGTGTGTGATTGTGCGTGCGTGCGTGTGTGTGTGTGTGTGTGTGTGTGTGTGTGTGTGTGTGTGTGTGTGTGTGTGTGTGTGTGTGTGTGTGTGTGTGTGTGTGCGTGTTTGATTGTGTGTGATTGTGCGTGCGTGCGTGCGTGCGTGTGTGTGTGTGTGTGTGTGTGTGTGTGTGTGTGTGTGTGTGTGTGTGTGTGTGTGTGTGAGTGCGTGTTTGATTGTGTGTGATTGTGCGTGTGTGTGTGTGTGTGTGTGTGTGTGTGTGTGTGTGTGTGTGTGTGTGTGTGTGTGTGTGTGTGTGTGTGTGTGTGTGTGTGTGTGTGTGTGTTTGATTGTGTGTGATTGTGTGTGCGTGCGTGCGTGCGTGTGTGTGTGTAACTAAGCTGTGTGAGAATGACTGTAATTAGTTCCTCAGCAGGGGGGCTTCTTCATACACTACCAGTCAAACGCTTCAGAACACCTACTCATTCAATAGTTTTTCTTTATTTGTACTATTTTCTACATTGTAGAATAATAGTGAAGACATCACAACTATGAAATAACACATATGGAATCATGTAGTAAGCAAAAAAGTATTTGAGATTCTTCAAATAGCCACCCTTTGCCTTGATGACAGCTTTGCACACTCTTGGCATTCTGTCAACCAGCTTCATGAGGTAGTCACCTGGAATGCATTTCAATTAACAGGTGTGCCTTCTTAAAAGTAAATTTGTTTGAGCCAATCAGTGGTATACAGAAGATAGCCCTATTTGGTAAAAGACCAAGTCCATACTATGGCAAGAACAGCTCAAATAAGCAAAGAGAAACGACAGTCCATCATTACTTTAAGACTTGAAGGTCTGTCAATACGGAACATTTCAAGAACTTTGAAAGTTTCTTCAAGTGCAATCGCAAAAATCATCAAGCGTTATGATGAAACTGGCTCTCATGAATACCGCCACAGGAAAGGAAGACCCAGAGTTACCTCTAATGCAGAGGATAAGTTGATTAGTGTTACCAGCCTTCAGAAAATGCAGCCCAAATAAATGCTTTACAGAGTTCAAGTAACAAACACATCTCAACATCAACTGTTCAGAGGTGACTGCGTGAATCAGGCCTTCATGGTCGAATTGCTGCAAAGAAACCACTACTAAAGGACCAATAAGAAGAAGAGACTTGCTTGGGAATTAGACCGGTGGAAATTTGTCCTTTGGCCCAAATTGGAGATTTTTGGTTCCAACTGCCATGTCTTTGTGAGATGTGGTGTGGGTGAATGGATCATCTCCGCATGTGTGGTTCCCACCGTGAAGCATGGAGGAGGAGGTTTGATGGTGTGGGGGTGCTTTGCTAGTGACACTGTCATTTATTTAGAATTCAAGACACACTTAACCAGCATGGCTACTACAGCATTCTGCAGCAATACACCATCTCATCTGGTTTGGGCTTAGTGGCACTATAATTTGTTTTTCAACAGGACAATGACCCAACACACCTCCAGGCCCGTGTAAGGGCTATTTGACCAAGAAGGAGAGTGATGGAGTGCTGCATCAGATGACCTGGCCTCCACAATCCCCAAACCTCAACCGAATTGAGATGGTTTGGGATAAGTCCGACCGCAGAGTGAAGGAAAAGCAGCCAACAAGTGCTCAGCATATGTGGGAACTCCTTCAAGACTGTTGGAAAACCATTCTAGGTCAAGCTAGTTGAGAGAATGCCAAGAGTGCAAGAGTGTCAAATATAAAATATATTGATTTGTTTAACACTTTTTTGGTTACTACATGATTCCATATGTGTCATTTCATAGTGTTGATGTCTTCACTATTATTCTACAATGTAGAAAATAGTAAAAATAAAGAAAAACCCTTGAATGAGAAAGTGTTCTAAAATTTTTGACCGGTAGTGTAGTTGCACACGGCTTCCTGTCTGGATATATGGACTGCTTCACACAGAGGGCTCTGACTCACTCACACAGAGGGCTCTGACTCGCTCACACAGAGGGCTCTGACTCGCTCACACAGAGGGCTCTGACTCACTCACACAGAGGGCTCTGACTCACTCACACAGAGGGCTCTGACTCGCTCACACAGAGGGCTCTGACTCGCTCACATGGAGGGCTCTGACTCGTTCACACAGACGTCAGAGATGTCTTCTTAGTTAACAGTTATTCAGAGCTAAAATTGACTGCAGTCGAGATCTAAGATTTCCTCCATTAAAGTGTAACATAATATTTAACATTTGGTGAAGGGAACTATGTCCTGGCTGCTGTTGAAGTAATGACCGTCATCAGTGTGTTCCATCTCTGGGTAGTGATAGTCACCACTCAGCATGTATTAATATCATAGGAGATGACTTAAGGAAAATAGGCCGTAACACCCAGATATTATGTTCTCATACATAGACATGCTAGACCCATTCATGATACAGTATATCTGCACTCCATAGAAAAGCCCCATTCATGATGTATCTGGACTCGAAAGGAAAGCCCCATTCATGATGTATCTGCACTCCATAGGACAGCCCCATTCATGATGTATCTGCACTCCATAGGAAAGCCCCATACATGATGTATCTGGACTCGATAGGAAAGCCCCATACATGATGTATCTGGACTCCATAGGAAAGCCCTATTCATGATGTATCTGCACTCCATAGGAAAGCCCTATTCATGACGTATCTGCACTCCATAGGAAAGCCCCATTGAGTCTGTGTGAGCACCTGTAGGTGTGGTGATGTCATCGGTCCGTTGTCAGGTGTAGTAAAGGGGTTAGCTTATGTTCTTGTCGATGTTTTGATATTTTTTTGCCCTGCTATGATTTTCTCACATCACGTTTGTCTGTCTGTGTGTCTCTCTCTCTCTCTCACGTTATCCTCTGTTTCTCTCTTTCTTTCTAACATACACTCCCCCTTCTAACATACACTCCCCCCCCCTTTCTATTTCTCCCTCCCTCCCTCCCTCCCCCCCGTGGAAAACCATGTCTGCTGTAGTGCTTGGCATTCTTGCGGTTTGACTGGCACTTCCTGTCCTGAACGAGAAGCGCGGCTGCAGTAAAGAACATTCCTACAGTCTTCTAGATTTTTCTGTTATTTTCCTTCTTCTTTTTATTAGTTCAGTTTGTTGAATGAAAAATGATCCGCTTCTTTAAGTAAGTCTGTAATGTATTTATTGAGTGTCTTTAAATGAGTGTTTGTTTGTTCACTGGCATAATAACAGCAGGCTATGCCTAATTGTAGACTTAAGGCATGTTTTGTATGAGATGATTGACATAGAGAATGAAATGGGACTGTAGGTACAGGTAGAAGAACCACAAGCCAATTTCAACGCTAGATAATATTTGCAGTAGAACCACAAGGTTACACTGTCTCA
Source organism: Salvelinus fontinalis (assembly GCF_029448725.1). Classification (NCBI taxonomy): domain Eukaryota; kingdom Metazoa; phylum Chordata; class Actinopteri; order Salmoniformes; family Salmonidae; genus Salvelinus; species Salvelinus fontinalis. The sequence goes on from NC_074696.1 coordinate 10,304,079, forward strand.
TTCGGCGTCCCCACACAGTACACGCATGTGCACTCACACAAACATATACTGAACAAACACACTGAACCCCCCCCCCCCCCCCACACACACACACACACACACACACATGTCCGCATCACCTACCATGCTTATGTGTACCTGTGGAACGTAACAACCGTACATTGACTACAGCTCAGCCTTCAACTCAATAGTAACCCTCCAAGTGCATCATTAAGCTCCGGGCCCTGGGTCTGAACCCCACCCTGTGCCACTGGGTCCTGGACTTCCTGACGGGCCGCCCCCCTGGAGGTCAAGGGTAGGAAATAACACCTCTACTTCGCTAATCCTCAATATGGGCCCCACAAGGGGTGCGTGCTCAGCCCCTCCTGTACTCCCTCTTCACCCATGACTGCGTTGCCATGCATGCCTCCAACTCAATCATCAAGTTTGCAGACGACACAACAGTAGTAGACGGCCTGATTACCAACAATGACGAGTCGGCCTACAGGGAGGAGGTGAGGGCCCTGGCGGAGTGGTGCCAGGAAAATAACCTCTCCCTCAACGTCAACAAAACAAAGGAGATGATCGTGGACTTCAGGAAACAGCAGAGGGAGCACCCCCCTATCCACATTAACGGGACCGCAGTGGAGAAGGTAGAAAAATTCAAGTTCCTCGGCGTACACATCACGGACAATCTGAAATGGTTCACCCACACAGACAGCGTGGTGAGGAAGGGGCATCAGAGCCTCTTCAACCTCAGGAGGCTGAAAAAATTCCCTAATTTTACTTTTAGATTGTGTGTATTGTTGTGTATTGTTAGATATTACTGCACTGTTGGAGCTAGGAACACAAGCATTTTGCTACACCCGCAATAACATCTGCTAAATATGTGTATGTGACCAATACAATGTGATTTGATTTGATTTGACAGACATAAAAATACTGTTAACCAAGGTCTCTCACAGTGGGGCTACTGACTGACCGACTGACCACAGACTGAAGACAGGTAGAATCACTGACAACAAAGCTCTTTACAGTGTCAGACTGAAGACAGGTAGAATCACTGACAACAAAGCTCTTTACAGTGTCAGACTGAAGACAGGTAGAATCACTGACAACAAAGCTCTTTACAGTGTCAGACTGAAGACAGGTAGAATCACTGACAACAAAGCTCTTTACAGTGTCAGACTGAAGACAGGTAGAATCACTGACAACAAAGCTCTTTACAGTGTCAGACTGAAGACAGGTAGAATCACTGACAACAAAGCTCTTTACAGTGTCAGACTGAAGACAGGTAGAATCACTGACAACAAAGCTCTTTACAGTGTCAGACTGAAGACAGGTAGAATCACTGACAACAAAGCTCTTTACAGTGTCAGACTGAAGACAGGTAGAATCACTGACAACAAAGCTCTTTACAGTGTCAGACTGAAGACAGGTAGAATCACTGACAACAAAGCTCTTTACAGTGTCAGACTGAAGACAGGTAGAATCACTGACAACAAAGCTCTTTACAGTGTCAGGCTGAAGACAGGTAGAATCACTGACAACAAAGCTCTTTACAGTGTCAGACTGAAGACAGGTAGAATCACTGACAACAAAGCTCTTTACAGTGTCAGGCTGAAGACAGGTAGAATCACTGACAACAAAGCTCTTTACAGTGTCAGGTAGAATCACTGACAACAAAGCTCTTTACAGTGTCAGGCTGAAGACAGGTAGAATCACTGACAACAAAGCTCTTTACAGTGTCAGGTAGAATCACTGACAACAAAGCTCTTTACAGTGTCAGACTGAAGACAGGTAGAATCACTGACAACAAAGCTCTTTACAGTGTCAGGTAGAATCACTGACAACAAAGCTCTTTACAGTGTCAGGCTGAAGACAGGTAGAATCACTGACAACAAAGCTCTTTACAGTGTCAGACTGAAGACAGGTAGAATCACTGACAACAAAGCTCTTTACAGTGTCAGGCTGAAGACAGGTAGAATCACTGACAACAAAGCTCTTTACAGTGTCAGGCTGAAGAAAGGTAGACTCACTAACAACAAAGCTCTTTACAGTGTCAGGCTGAAGACAGGTAGAATCACTGACAACAAAGCTCTTTACAGTGTCAGGCTGAAGACAGGTAGAATCACTGACAACAAAGCTCTTTACAGTGTCAGGCTGAAGACAGGTAGAATCACTGACAACAAAGCTCTTTACAGTGTCAGGCTGAAGACAGGTAGAATCACTGACAACAAAGCTCTTTACAGTGTCAGGCTGAAGACAGGTAGAATCACTGACAACAAAGCTCTTTACAGTGTCAGGCTGAAGACAGGTAGAATCACTGACAACAAAGCTCTTTACAGTGTCAGGCTGAAGACAGGTAGAATCACTGACAACAAAGCTCTTTACAGTGTCAGGCTGAAGAAAGTTAGAATCACTGACAACAAAGCTCTTTACAGTGTCAGGAACAGGAAGCCACTGACAGGAACAGGAAGCCACTGATAGGAACAGGAAGCCACTGACAACGGGCTGATAGCTCTCTTTCTCCGTTTTCTGTTTTTCATGCACCTGCCTGTAAACCCTGCTTTGTTCCTGACTTACTGGTTGCCCTTTTCCCACTGCTAACACACACACACACACACACACACACACACACACACACACACACACACACACACACACACACACACACACACACACACACACACACACACACACACACACACACACACACACACACCGACTCTGTAATCCAATTATACAGCTGCAGATTTTCAGAGCGAGGGAGGGGAGGGCACAACAGCTGTATATTACTCCTGGATTTTGCTTGGAGACAGACGGACAGTCATTACGCTGACCCTGGGGTGTGTGTGTGTGTGTGTGTGTGTGTGTGTTATTCACGAAGGAACCCGGCTCGATGACATCTAAATTTAGGAAGACCTGGTCTTCTCTAATAAAATGCAAACCATCAACAGCAATGAAAGTTAAACCGCAAATAGATTTAAGCCAGTTGCCATAACTTTTGAATTCAGGTTTAAACTTCTTCTCGTTCGGCGGCAGCTAAGCAGCAGCCTATTCTTAATGGTTACCACCTGTGCTACAGTGAAAGTCTGTAATTGGACAATGTGTTCACTTGGCCAGAGAGTGTACAGAGTTTCAGAGTCACCTACTGTCCTCCTTCAACATGGACATTTAAAGGGGCAATCTGCAGGTCAAAATTAATGGGTATATATATATTACATTTAAAATTCAAAACGTTTTGGTAGCAATCGCAGATTTTCCCTTTAACTTAACCACCCTGGGAAATGTTGGCCTGTCTGTCTTCTCAACAGTCAAGCCTGGATATAAACAGAGTAATAAATCAATCAACCATGCCAAATGATGGGGACTGCTGTTTGGGCTGCATACATTTTCCCATACATAACTAAGGTACATAACTAGGGCCAGGAGATTTTCCGGGTCAGGTTATTTTGTCACGAAAAACTCAGGGCTTTACTCATACAAACTCATACACACTCCTGCACTCTCATACACACTCATACACACTCCTACACACTTATGCACACTCCTACACACTCGCACACACTCCTACACACTCATGCACACTCGTACACACTCATACCCACTCAAACACACTCCTACACACTCATACACACTCGCACACACTCCTACACACTCATATACACTCGCACACACTCAAACAGAATCTGTATGATTTAAAGCTGGTTCTAAATTCAGGTAAAACAAAATGCATGGTATTTTCAAATGCCAGGCATGTCACTAATCATGTCATTGCTACATTGGCTGGACATACTATAGAGCAAGTTAAAGTGTACACATATTTGGGTGTGTGGGTTGATGATAAGCGGAGCTTCACTGTGCATGTAGAGAACTTGATAAGGAAGCTCAAGCTGAAAATAGGATTTTATTACCGGCATAAGGCTTGTTTTTCTTTTGAGGCCAGGAAGGAGCTGGTACGATGTACATTACTGTCGGTTTTAGATTTTAGTGTTGTTATATATATGCAGGCCTCAGCCACTACCCTGAGAGCACTTGATTCAGTGTATCATGCAGCCCTCAGCCACTACCCTGAGAGCACTTGATTCAGTGTATCATGCAGCCCTCAGCCACTACCCTGAGAGCACTTGATTCAGTGTATCATGCAGCCCTCAGCCACTACCCTGAGAGCACTTGATTCAGTGTATCATGCAGCCCTCAACCACTACCCTGAGAGCACTTGATTCAGTGTATCATGCAGCCCTCAGCCACTACCCTGAGAACACTTGATTCAGTGTATCATGCAGCCCTCAACCACTACCCTGAGAGCACTTGATTCAGTGTATCATGCAGCCCTCAGCCACTACCCTGAGAGCACTTGATTCAGTGTATCATGCAGCCCTCAGCCACTACCCTGAGAGCACTTGATTCAGTGTATCATGCAGCCTTCAGCCACTACCCTGAGAGCACTTGATTCAGTGTATCATGCAGCCCTCAGGTTCATTACAAATCAAAAACGTCTAACACATCATTGTGATCTCTACAGCGCTGTTGGCTGCTCGTCATTGACCTTGTGTAGGCTTAAACACTGGTAGACACTGATTTATAAGGACATATTTTAGTTGGTAAATAAATATCAATTACGGTCCCGTTCTCATTTGCTTCTAACAGTACCAAACATTAGAACAGGTCATGGTAGAAATAGTTTTAGTTACTCAGCTCCGTGGTCCTGGAATTCTCTGCTGAACATTTTAAAATGTGACGATCTAGTTTCGTTGGTGGAGTTTAAACACTTGATCGATGTATATATCATAGAATAGTGTAATTGTCTTTAGGCCAGCTGTTTTTATTCAAGACTTTTGTGTTTTTAACATAAAATGTTTTTGTTGTAGTGTGTTTATAGTTTTGTTTAGTGTTGTGTTAGTGTATGTAAGTTGTTTTGTCTGAAACGTTGTTCCCCCTGCTGCTATTGGACCAGGTCTCTCTTGGAAAAGAGATGTTATCTCAATGAGAAAAACCTGTATAAATAAAGGTCTTCTTTTTTTTAATATAAATAAAAAACACTCATGCACACTCGTACATGCAACGTTTTATACAACGGGTGGTTCTAATCCTGAATGTTGATTGGTTAAAATGGCATTCCAGCCGGTGTCTATTCCACAAGTTGCCACAGTCTAAATCTATGACGTTAAAAGGCCTATTTACTCTGTTTCATCTGACTGCTGCAATCCACTGTCTCATCAGCCCAGCCAGGCAATTTATAAACTTGATATCCGCTATAAAAAGCATCTAGACATTATCTCACATTGATTTTAGACAAACATTACTTTCCAACAGCGGAGATTTTTATTAACCTTGCTGTCTGTCTCTCTGACATTTGCTAATATTTTTTCAATATTCAAATTCGTTCACCAGCTATCGAATATTAATGAACGTGTCAGGAGTCGGGATGAGACAGGCAGGCAGCTTTTATCTCAGCCAGTTGTGTTAGCTGTGTTGTTGGCTAGCTCCTCTGAACAACAGTGTCCTGATGAGTGAATAAATTTTTTTGTACCAGGTGAAATTACGCATTATTAGCTCATTGTTATGAATGTGTTAAAATAAATGTCACTAGAACACTGCTTAAACAACTGCAAATGCACCTACTTTGTTGTTATTCTAGCTTCACTGTTTGACGTGACTGTACGTTAGCCGTAGTTGGCTAGCTAATAAGCAAGGGATAAGAGCGTTTCCAGCCAGTATGGCAATGAAACATTTAGAACAAACAATTGGTTTGCGTCCATAGATACAGAACAAAAAGACTGAACGACTGTCTCTAGCAACCCTAGATTTGTGTCGGCACTATATCTTGTGAAATAGTATGAATAAATTAATCAAATATAAAATGTATTTTTCCCTCTTTTTTGGGATTACTATCTTGTCTCATCGCTGCAACTTCCCAAAAGGCTCGGGAGAGTCGAACATGACCCACCAAACCTCGCTTCTTAACACCCGCTCACTTAACCCGGAAGCCAGCTGCACCAATGTGTTGGAGGAACCACCGTTCAACTGGCAACTGTAGTCAGCCTGCAGGTTCCCGGCCCGCCACAAGGAGTCGCTAGAGCACGATGATCCAAGTAAAGCCCCACCTCGCCAAACCCCAGGCTGTAGTGACACCGCAACACTGCGATGCAGTACCTTAGACTGCTGCGCCACTCGGGAGGCCGGCAATAGAACATTTAGAATAAGCGACTAGGTCGCCTCCATAGATACAGAACATATAGTTCTCGTTGCGTCTCTGGCAACCGAACCAATAGAACGAACGACCAGCCGGCTTGGGTAGCAGCTTCACCTGCAATGATTTTCCAACAGTCTTGAAGGAGTTCCCACATATGCTGAGCACTTGTTGGCTGCTTTTCCTTCACTCTGCGGTCCAACTCATCCCAAACCATCTCAATTGGATTGAGGTGATTGTGGAGGCCAGGTCATCTGATGCAGCACTCCATCACTCTCCTTCTTGGTCAAATTGCCCTTACACAGCCTAGAGGTGTGTTGGGTCATTGTCCTGTTGAAAACAAATGATAGTGCCACTAAGCACAAACCAGATGGGATGGTATATCGCTGCAGAATGCTGTTGTATCCATGCTGGTTAAGTGTGCCTTGAATTCTAAATAAATCACTAACAGTTTCACCAGCAAAGCACCCCACACCATCACACCTCCTCTATGCTCCACGGTGGGAACCACACATGCAGAGATCATCCGTTCACCTACTCTGTGTCTCACAAAGACACAGCAGTTGGAACCAAAAATCTTACATTTGGACTCATCAGGCCAAAGGACATATTTCCACCGGTCTAATGTCCATTGCTTGTGTTTCTTGGCCCAAGCAAGTGTCTTCTTCTTGTTGGTGTCCTTTAGTAGTGGTTTCTTTGCAGCAATTAGACCATGAAGGCCTGATTCACACAGTCGCCTCTGAACAGTTGATGTTGAGATGTGTCTGTTACTTGAACTCTGTGAGGTTCAATCTGAAGTGCAGTTAATTGTTGATTTCTGAAGCTGGTAACTCTAATGAACTTATCCTTTGCAGCAGAGGTAACTCTGGGTCTTCCTTTCTTGTGGCGGTCCTCATGAGAACCAGTTTCATCATATCATAGATGATTTTCCTGATTGACTGACCTTCATGTCTTAAAGTAATGATGAACTGTCGTTTCTCTTTGCTTATTTGAGCTGTTCTTGCCATAATATGGACTTGGTCTTTTACCAAATAGGACTATCTTCTATATACCACCCCTACCATGTCACAACACAACCGATTGGCTCAAATACACCAAAGAAGGAAAGAAATTCCACAAATTAACTTTTAACAAACCACATCTGTTAATTGAAATCCATTCCAAGTGACTACCTCATGAAGCTGGTTGAGAGAATGCCAAGAGTGTGCAAAGCTGTCACCCCGTAATCTTTTACAAATGTATTCAAAATGAAAAGCTATAGTGTCTTGAGCCAATAAGTATTCAACCCCTTTGTTATGATAATAAGTTCAGGAGTAAAAATCTTCTTAATAATTAACAATTCACATAATAAGTTGCATGGACTCACTGCAATGATAGTTTTTAAGATGCTTTTTGAATGACTACCTCATCTCTGTACCCCACACATGCAATTATCTGTAAGGTCCTTCAGTCAAGCAGTGAATTTCAAAACACAGATTCATCCACAAAGATACATGAGTCTTTCCTAACTGTTGCCGGAGAGGAAGGAAACCGCTCAGGGATTTCACCAATGGTGACTTTAAAACAGTTTGAGTTTAATGGCTGTGATAGGAGAAAACTGAGGATGGATCAACAACATCATAGTTACTTCACAATGCTAACCTAAATGACAGATTGAAAAGAAGGAAGACTGTACAAAACATGCATCCTGTTTGCAATAAGCCACTAAAGAAAACTGCCAAAAAAAATGTGGCAAATAAATAAAATGTATGTCCTGAATACAAAGCGTTATGTTTGGGGCAAATCTAACACAACACAACACTGAGTACCACTCTTCATATTTCCAGCGTGGTGGTGGCTGCATCATGTTATGGGTATGCTTGTCATTGGCAAGGACTAGAGAGTTTTTAAAGATAAAAAGCAACGGAATACAGCTATAAGCTCAGGCAATCCAGAGCGTTGGTGACTGTAACTGTGCTGCTGGCAACAATTGAATTACGCTTTTTTGCCGACGTTTACTGACACCGGCCGTATTCAACAGGTGTTGAGCGTTTGTAAAATTCTTCAGTTCATCTGTGCTCTGGCACGCTCAGGCGAGAGTGCTCTGAAATTTTGAGGAGTGTCTCCGAGGAGGTGAGACAATATGATAACCCCTACAATCCTTCCTTTGTATACGGACAAGAATGCAAAAGATAACAGCTGGTATCACAACCTTTTAACACAAATACCTATATCTCAAAAATTCAACCCCGCCCGCGTACGTTGACGGAGTGATGTCTGTAGAGACCTTTATGGAAAATACATTCACAAAACCTATGTGTTTTTCCACCAGGGCAGGACAGGTGAAGTCTCTTCTCTTCTCCTGAGGGGGATTCTACTGACTGACCTGCAGCAGCGTCAGCCAGCCGGCTGCTGGATGACAACGGCATGGGTCTACAACATGTCAAACACTGACTACTAGGGCGCAGGCTACATCATCCTCTGTCCTCCAGACATGACATGCAGATTCTAGGTCTCAAATAGCACCCTTTTCCCTATATAGTGCACTACTTTAGACCAGAGCCCTATTCCCTATATAGTACACTACTTTAGACCAGAGCCCTATTCCCTATTATAGTGCACTACTTTAGACCAGAGCCCTATTCCCTATTATAGTACACTACTTTAGACCAGAGCCCTATTCCCTATATAGTGCACTACTTTAGACCAGAGCCCTATTCCCTATATAGTACGCTACTTTAGACCAGAGCAATGCAGTGTCTTAGATCATATCTGATCTAAACCAATACTACCAGTGGAGATAACCTTCATTGTTTCAAATGGCATTTTTCACTGGACAGTAACGTTGGTTTTAACTGCAAACCATGGAAACCAAAGTCAAATAATCCTAAAATCCAGGAAATGTAAATTAATGACTAACTACTCAGGGGGAATCCTTTTGTCTCTTATTAGACCTATAGGAAATATAGGCTAGTGGCTAACTCTACTCAGGGGGAATCCTTTTGTATCTCATGTCTGTCGTTGTATTGCTTTCGTTATGTTTCCCTCCAGTCTACAGTTACAGCACAACACATGCTCCTGTATGGCTGTGAGGTAAGATAAGTCCATATAGACTGCAAGTGCCATCCATCTCTACTTTATCCCCCCAAAAAGTTATCTCTTTTGACAGTGACTCCTCTCATCCTTGCTCCATTGACCTGATGTGACACCACATGGTAACATACTCCATATATAAGTGCCCTACGTAAGATCTGACCCTATGGGGCTCTGGTCAAATGTAGTGCACTTAATTGGAAATAGCAGGTCATTTGGGATGCAACCCCCTTGACTCTCGTTTGACATGCCCAGCTCAGACTGTAACTTACTGCACTTTAACAAGCTGCAGCTAACAGCTATCACTCTGACTGACTCACCAATGCTCGCCAGCATCTCATCTGTTCTGATTAAACCCGCATTGAATAACATATTCATAAATGGCAAAAAAAAGACGGTGAAAACATGAATCATAAGGAATAAGGTTTTGAAGTGTCTGTCTAATATCTAGGAGTTGTACTTTAAGAAAGCTCAGGAAATATATATATATTTTTCTGTCTGTTTCCTCCTCCTCTTCCTTCTCCTCCTCCTCCTCCTCCTCCAACCCCTCCCCCTCCTCCCCCTCCACCACCACCACCTCCTCCTCCCTAAATACAGACGTTTAAAAAAACACTGTGTCAGCCAAGTCTTCCCAAACTCATTTGGGATTAAAGGAGAAACACTGGAATATGAGATTAAGAGCAACAATCTGATTGCCATTAGAGCCAGGTATGAAAGCTCAGGATAAGACCCAGATGCAGATGGATGGTTCGATTCTCAGATATGTATTGTAACACAGGGGCCAAGCAAAGAGCAGGTCGAGGGAAGGCAGAGGTTGGTACTCCAGGTCAGAGTCAGTTAGGTACAGGACGGCAGGCAGGGTCAGGACAGTCAGGCTCAGGGTCAGGCAGGCTCAGGACAGGCTTGGGGTCAAGACAGGTTCGGGGTCAGGACAGGCTCGGGTTCAGGGCAGGCTCGGGGTCAGGACCGGCTCGGGGTCAGGACAGGGTCGGGGTCAGGACAGGGTCAGGACAGGCTCGAGGTCAGGACAGGCTCGCGGTCAGGGCAGGCTCGGGGTCATGACAGGATCAGGACAGGCGCGGGGTCAGGACAGGGTCAGGACAGGCTCGGGGTCAGGGCAGGGACGGGGTCAGGACAGGGTCAGGACAGGCTCTGGGTCAGGACAGGCTCGGGGTCAGGACAGGCTCGGGGTCAGGGCAGGCTCGGGGTCAGGACAGGGTCAGGACAGGCTCGGGGTCAGGACAGGCTCGGGGTCAGGACAGGCTCGGGGTCAGGGCAGCAGAAAGGTCAGAACCGGGAAGACTAGAAACAAAACTTGACAACAGGAAACCGGGAAACACGCTGGTACGACCTGACAAGACAAGACGGACTAGCAACAGACAAATAGAAAACGCAGGTATAAATACACAGGAGGTAATGGGGAAAAGTGGGAGGAACCTGGTAGGTGGTGGAGACAAGCACACAACAGGTGAAACAGATCAGGGTGTGACACAAGTCATTCTCAAGTCAAGTCCCTCCCAATCTGGTTGCCATTAGAGTCAGTCTCAGGTCTAGTCCCTTAGAATCTGGTTGACATTAGAGTCAGTCTCAGGTCTAGTCTCTCCCATTCTGGTTGACATTAGAGTCAGTCTCAGGTCTAGTCCCTCCCAATCTGGTTGTCTTTTGAGTCCGTCTCAGGTCGAGTCTGTACCAGTCAGTCTCAGGTCTAGTCCGTACCAGTCAGTCTCAGGTCGAGTCCGTACCAGTCAGTCTCAGGTCGAGTCCCTCCCAGTCAGTCTCAGGTCGAGTCCCTCCCAGTCAGTCTCAGGTCTAGTCCGTACCAGTCAGTCTCAGGTCGAGTCCGTACCAGTCAGTCTCAGGTCGAGTCCCTCCCAGTCAGTCTCAGGTCGAGTCCGTACCAGTCAGTCTCAGGTCTAGTCCGTACCAGTCAGTCTCAGGTCTAGTCCGTACCAGTCAGTCTCAGATCGAGTCCGTACCAGTCAGTCTCAGGTCGAGTCCCTCCCAGTCAGTGTCAGGTCGAGTCCCTCCCAGTCAGTCTCAGGTCTAGTCCGTACCAGTCAGTCTCAGGTCGAGTCCGTACCAGTCAGTCTCAGGTCTAGTCCGTACCAGTCAGTCTCAGGTCTAGTCCGTACCAGTCAGCCTCAGGTCGAGTCCGTACCAGTCAGTCTCAGGTCGAGTCCGTACCAGTCAGTCTCAGGTCGAGTCCCTCCCAGTCAGTCTCAGGTCGAGTCCGTACCAGTCAGTCTCAGGTCTAGTCCGTACCAGTCAGTCTCAGGTCGAGTCCCTCCCAGTCAGTCTCAGGTCGAGTCCCTTCCAGTCAGTCTCAGGTCGAGTCCGTACCAGTCAGTCTCAGGTCTAGTCCGTACCAGTCAGTCTCAGGTCTAGTCCGTACCAGTCAGTCTCAGATCGAGTCCCTCCCAGTCAGTCTCAGGTCGAGTCCCTTCCAGTCAGTCTCAGGTCTAGTCCGTACCAGTCAGTCTCAGGTCGAGTCCGTACCAGTCAGTCTCAGGTCGAGTCCGTATCAGTCAGTCTCAGGTCGAGTCCGTACCAGTCAGTCTCAGGTCTAGTCCGTACCAGTCATTCTCAGGTCGAGTCCCTCCCAGTCAGTCTCAGGTCGAGTCCGTACCAGTCAGTCTCAGGTCGAGTCCGTACCAGTCAGTCTCAGGTCGAGTCCGTAGCAGTCAGTCTCAGGTCTAGTCCGTACCAGTCAGTCTCAGGTCTAGTCCGTACCAGTCAGTCTCAGGTCGAGTCCGTATCAGTCAGTCTCAGGTCGAGTCCGTACCAGTCAGTCTCAGGTCGAGTCCGTATCAGTCAGTCTCAGGTCGAGTTCGTACCAGTCAGTCTCAGGTCTAGTCCGTACCAGTCAGTCTCAGGTCGAGTCCCTCCCAGTCAGTCTCAGGTCGAGTCCGTACCAGTCAGTCTCAGGTCGAGTCCGTACCAGTCAGTCTCAGGTCGAGTCCGTACCAGTCAGTCTCAGGTCTAGTCCGTACCAGTCAGTCTCAGGTCTAGTCCGTACCAGTCAGTCTCAGGTCGAGTCCGTACCGGTCAGTCTCAGGTCGAGTCCCTCCCGGTCAGTCTCAGGTCGAGTCCCTCCCAGTCAGTCTCAGGTCGAGTCCCTCCCAGTCAGTCTCAGGTCGAGTCTGTACCAGTCAGTCTCAGGTCGAGTCCGTACCAGTCAGTCTCAGGTCTAGTGCGTACCAGTCAGTCTCAGGTCTAGTCCGTACCAGTCAGTCTCAGGTCGAGTCCCTCCCAGTCAGTCTCAGGTCGAGTCCCTCCCAGTCAGTCTCAGGTCGAGTCCGTACCAGTAAGTCTCAGGTCGAGTCCGTACCAGTCAGTCTCAGGTCGAGTCCGTACCAGTCAGTCTCAGGTCGAGTCCCTCCCGGTCAGTCTCAGGTCGAGTCCCTCCCGGTCAGTCTCAGGTCGAGTCCCTCCCGGTCAGTCTCAGGTCGAGTCCGTACCAGTCAGTCTCAGGTCGAGTCCGTACTAGTCAGTCTCAGGTCTAGTCCGTACCAGTCAGTCTCAGGTCTAGTCCGTACCAGTCAGTCTCAGGTCGAGTCCCTCCCAGTCATTCTCAGGTCGAGTCCCTCCCAGTCAGTCTCAGGTCGAGTCCCTCCCAGTCAGTCTCAGGTCTAGTCCGTACCAGTCAGTCTCAGGTCGAGTCCGTACCAGTCAGTCTCAGGTCGAGTCCCTCCCAGTCAGTCTCAGGTCGAGTCCGTACCAGTCAGTCTCAGGTCTAGTCCGTACCAGTCAGTCTCAGGTCGAGTCCGTACCAGTCAGTCTCAGGTCGAGTCCGTACCAGTCAGTCTCAGGTCGAGTCCGTACCAGTCAGTCTCAGGTCTAGTCCGTACCAGTCAGTCTCAGGTCGAGTCCGTACCAGTCAGTCTCAGGTCGGGTCCGTACCAGTCAGTCTCAGGTCGAGTCCGTACCAGTCAGTCTCAGGTCGAGTCCGTACCAGTCAGTCTCAGGTCGAGTCCCTACCAGTCAGTCTCAGGTCTAGTCCGTACCTGTCAGTCTCAGGTCGAGTCCGTACCAGTCAGTCTCAGGTCGAGTCCGTACCAGTCAGTCTCAGGTCGAGTCCGTACCAGTCAGTCTCAGGTCGAGTCCGTACCAGTCAGTCTCAGGTCGAGTCCGTACCAGTCAGTCTCAGGTCGAGTCCGTACCAGTCAGTCTCAGGTCGAGTCCGTACCAGTCAGTCTCAGGTCGAGTCCCTCCCAGTCAGTCTCAGGTCGAGTCCGTACCAGTCAGTCTCAGGTCGAGTCGTACCAGTCAGTCTCAGGTCTAGTCCGTACCAGTCAGTCTCAGGTCTAGTCCGTACCAGTCAGTCTCAGGTATTGTCCGTACCAGTCCGTCTCAGGTCTAGTCTGTACCAGTCAGTCTCAGGTCTAGTCCGTACCAGTCAGTCTCAGGTCGAGTCCGTACCAGTCAGTCTCAGGTCGAGTCCGTACCAGTCAGTCTCAGGTCGAGTCCCTACCAGTCAGTCTCAGGTCTAGTCCGTACCTGTCAGTCTCAGGTCGAGTCCGTACCAGTCAGTCTCAGGTCGAGTCCGTACCAGTCAGTCTCAGGTCGAGTCCGTACCAGTCAGTCTCAGGTCGAGTCCGTACCAGTCAGTCTCAGGTCGAGTCCGTACCAGTCAGTCTCAGGTCGAGTCCCTCCCAGTCAGTCTCAGGTCGAGTCCCTCCCAGTCAGTCTCAGGTCTAGTCCGTACCAGTCAGTCTCAGGTCGAGTCCGTACCAGTCAGTCTCAGGTCGAGTCCCTCCCAGTCAGTCTCAGGTCGAGTCCGTACCAGTCAGTCTCAGGTCTAGTCCGTACCAGTCAGTCTCAGGTCTAGTCCGTACCAGTCAGTCTCAGATCGAGTCCGTACCAGTCAGTCTCAGGTCGAGTCCCTCCCAGTCAGTGTCAGGTCGAGTCCCTCCCAGTCAGTCTCAGGTCTAGTCCGTACCAGTCAGTCTCAGGTCGAGTCCGTACCAGTCAGTCTCAGGTCTAGTCCGTACCAGTCAGTCTCAGGTCTAGTCCGTACCAGTCAGCCTCAGGTCGAGTCCGTACCAGTCAGTCTCAGGTCGAGTCCGTACCAGTCAGTCTCAGGTCGAGTCCCTCCCAGTCAGTCTCAGGTCGAGTCCGTACCAGTCAGTCTCAGGTCTAGTCCGTACCAGTCAGTCTCAGGTCGAGTCCCTCCCAGTCAGTCTCAGGTCGAGTCCCTTCCAGTCAGTCTCAGGTCGAGTCCGTACCAGTCAGTCTCAGGTCTAGTCCGTACCAGTCAGTCTCAGGTCGAGTCCGTACCAGTCAGTCTCAGGTCGAGTCCGTATCAGTCAGTCTCAGGTCGAGTCCGTACCAGTCAGTCTCAGGTCTAGTCCGTACCAGTCATTCTCAGGTCGAGTCGCTCCCAGTCAGTCTCAGGTCGAGTCCGTACCAGTCAGTCTCAGGTCGAGTCCGTACCAGTCAGTCTCAGGTCGAGTCCGTAGCAGTCAGTCTCAGGTCTAGTCCGTACCAGTCAGTCTCAGGTCTAGTCCGTACCAGTCAGTCTCAGGTCGAGTCCGTATCAGTCAGTCTCAGGTCGAGTCCGTACCAGTCAGTCTCAGGTCGAGTCCCTCCCAGTCAGTCTCAGGTCGAGTCCGTACCAGTCAGTCTCAGGTTGAGTCCGTACCAGTCAGTCTCAGGTCTAGTCCGTACCAGTCAGTCTCAGGTCGAGTCCGTACCAGTCAGTCTCAGGTCTAGTCCGTACCGGTCAGTCTCAGGTCTAGTCCGTACCGGTCAGTCTCAGGTCGAGTCCCTCCCGGTCAGTCTCAGGTCGAGTCCCTCCCAGTCAGTCTCAGGTCGAGTCCGTACCAGTCAGTCTCAGGTCGAGTCCGTACCAGTCAGTCTCAGGTCGAGTCCGTACCAGTCAGTCTCAGGTCGAGTCCGTACCAGTCAGTCTCAGGTCGAGTCCCTCCCAGTCAGTCTCAGGTCTAGTCCGTACCAGTCAGTCTCAGGTCGAGTCCCTCCCAGTCAGTCTCAGGTCGAGTCCCTCCCAGTCAGTCTCAGGTCGAGTCCTCCCAGTCAGTCTCAGGTCGAGTCCGTACCAGTCAGTCTCAGGTCGAGTCCGTACCAGTCAGTCTCAGGTCGAGTCCGTACCAGTCAGTCTCAGGTCGAGTCCGTACCAGTCAGTCTCAGGTCTAGTCCGTACCAGTCAGTCTCAGGTCTAGTCCGTACCAGTCAGTCTCAGGTCGAGTCCGTACCGGTCAGTCTCAGGTCGAGTCCCTCCCGGTCAGTCTCAGGTCGAGTCCCTCCCAGTCAGTCTCAGGTCGAGTCCCTCCCAGTCAGTCTCAGGTCGAGTCCGTACCAGTCAGTCTCAGGTCGAGTCCGTACCAGTCAGTCTCAGGTCTAGTCCGTACCAGTCAGTCTCAGGTCTAGTCCTTACCAGTCAGTCTCAGGTCGAGTCCCTCCCAGTCAGTCTCAGGTCGAGTCCCTCCCAGTCAGTCTCAGGTCGAGTCCGTACCAGTCAGTCTCAGGTCGAGTCCGTACCAGTCAGTCTCAGGTCGAGTCCGTACCAGTCAGTCTCAGGTCGAGTCCCTCCCGGTCAGTCTCAGGTCGAGTCCCTCCCGGTCAGTCTCAGGTCGAGTCCCTCCCAGTCAGTCTCAGGTCGAGTCCGTACCAGTCAGTCTCAGGTCGAGTCCGTACTAGTCAGTCTCAGGTCTAGTCCGTACCAGTCAGTCTCAGGTCTAGTCCGTACCAGTCAGTCTCAGGTCGAGTCCCTCCCAGTCATTCTCAGGTCGAGTCCCTCCCAGTCAGTCTCAGGTCGAGTCCCTCCCAGTCAGTCTCAGGTCTAGTCCGTACCAGTCAGTCTCAGGTCGAGTCCGTACCAGTCAGTCTCAGGTCGAGTCCCTCCCAGTCAGTCTCAGGTCGAGTCCGTACCAGTCAGTCTCAGGTCTAGTCCGTACCAGTCAGTCTCAGGTCGAGTCCGTACCAGTCAGTCTCAGGTCGAGTCCGTACCAGTCAGTCTCAGGTCGAGTCCGTACCAGTCAGTCTCAGGTCTAGTCCGTACCAGTCAGTCTCAGGTCGAGTCCGTACCAGTCAGTCTCAGGTCGGGTCCGTACCAGTCAGTCTCAGGTCGAGTCCGTACCAGTCAGTCTCAGGTCGAGTCCGTACCAGTCAGTCTCAGGTCGAGTCCCTACCAGTCAGTCTCAGGTCTAGTCCGTACCTGTCAGTCTCAGGTCGAGTCCGTACCAGTCAGTCTCAGGTCGAGTCCGTACCAGTCAGTCTCAGGTCGAGTCCGTACCAGTCAGTCTCAGGTCGAGTCCGTACCAGTCAGTCTCAGGTCGAGTCCGTACCAGTCAGTCTCAGGTCTAGTCCCTCCCAGTCAGTGAGTTATGATCCTTATTTTCCTGCTTCTCCTACTTTTCTAAGCTGGTGACACACCCCAGAAAATGTGCAGATATCCATTTCCTCTGAAGAATGAAGAATGTCCAATAAATCAATGATTCCCTGCCGTTTCCATGGCCGTGGGTTAGTGTATAGATACAGTAGAGGCAAACCTAACTCACTAAGCTAGGGAGTGAGGGAGGGAAGACTTCAAAAGGTCCCCAGAACTCCAACCACAGCCATTCACAGTGCTTTGGCTGATGTCATATCGCAGGCCTCTGCACGGGCCTGAAATGAACGGGACCACCCCTGAGCTTTGGTGGGGTTCCCCCACAGGAATAGAACGTGAATGTCAAACCTTCATAATTCACAGATATCTGTTTGAAATAAAAGCTTGGCAGGGCCTGCAACACTGAGACAATGTGGTGTGTGAAAGGGAGGCTCGCTTGGAACAACAGTAACAGGAATGTAGATATGATCTATAGGAAGGAACACGTAGTTATCAATGCCAAAGTATTGTTATCCTACACAAAAATGTAAAGCATATACAGTACCAGGCAAACGTTTTGGACACACCTACTCATTCAAGGTTTTTATTTCTTTATTTTTTACTATTTTCTACATTGTAGAATAATAGTGAAGACATCACAACTATGAAATATCACATATGGAATCACGTAGTAACCATAAAAGTGTTAAACAAATCAAGATATATTTGAGGTTCTTCAAAGTAGCCACCCTTTGCCTTGACAACAGCTTTGCACACTCTTTTGATGGGAACTGTATATTATCCTACTGTACATACCGTTTCGTCTTTGATTTATACCACAAGATGAAGTGTAACCATCTGCATATCATAGTGGAGTTGATAATAAAAGGTATAAGCACTAAGATATGACCAAGTAACACAGGGTTACATATGCTTCAGATTTGACAGTTTGTTTTGGAATGGCTACATACAGAGCAGTCTGTAAAAGAGCAGTCTGTAAAAGAGCAGTCTGTAAAAGAGCAGTCTGTAAGAGAGCAGTCTGTAAGAGAGCAGTCTGTAAAAGAGCAGTCTGTAAGAGAGCAGTCTGTAAAAGAGCAGTCTGTAGGAGAGCAGTCTGTAAAAGAGCAGTCTGTAAGAGAGCAGTCTGTAAAAGAGCAGTCTGTAAAAGAGCAGTCTGTAAGAGAGCAGTCTGTAAAAGAGCAGTCTGTAAGAGAGCAGTCTGTAAAAGAGAAGTCTGTAAAAGAGCAGTCTGTAAGAGAGCAGTCTGTAAAAGAGCAGTCTGTAAAAGAGAAGTCTGTAAGAGAGCAGTCTGTAAAAGAGCAGTCTGTAAGAGAGCAGTCTGTAAAAGAGCAGTCTGTAAAAGAGAAGTCTGTAAGAGAGCAGTCTGTAAAAGAGCAGTCTGTAAAAGAGCAGTCTGTAAGAAAGCAGTCTGTAAAATAGCAGTCTGTAAAAGAGCAGTCTGTAAGAGAGCAGTCTGTAAAAGAGCAGTCTGTAAGATAGCAGTC
The DNA here is from genome assembly GCF_029448725.1 of Salvelinus fontinalis. Classification (NCBI taxonomy): domain Eukaryota; kingdom Metazoa; phylum Chordata; class Actinopteri; order Salmoniformes; family Salmonidae; genus Salvelinus; species Salvelinus fontinalis. The sequence goes on from NC_074696.1 coordinate 10,322,155, forward strand.
TGTAAAAGAGCAGTCTGTAAGAGAGCAATCTGTAAAAGAGCAGTCTGTAAAAGAGAAGTATAAAAGAGCAGGATGTAAAAGAGCAGGATGACAGAGAGCAGGATGACAGAGGCCAGGATGACAGACAGCAGGATGACAGAGAGCAGGATGACAGACAGCAGGATGACAGAGAGCAGGATGACAGAGAGCAGGATGACAGACAGCAGGATGACAGAGAGCAGGATGACAGAGAACAGGATGAAAAATAGCAGGATGACAGAGAGCAGGATGACAGAGAGCAGGATGACAGAGAGCAGGATGACAGAGTGTAGGATGACAGAGAGCAGGATGAAAGAGAGTAGGATGAAAGAGAGCAGGATGACAGACAGCAGGATGACAGAGAGCAGGATGACAGAGAGCAGAATGACAGAGAGCAGGATGACAGACAGCAGGATGACAGAGAACAGGATGACAGAGAGCAGGATGACAGAGAGCAGGATGACAGAGAGCAGGATGACAGAGTGTAGGATGACAGAGAGCAGGATGAAAGAGAGTAGGATGAAAGAGAGCAGGATGACAGACAGCAGGATGACAGAGAGCAGGATGAAAGAGAGTAGGATGACAGAGAGCAGGATGACAGACAGCAGGATGACAGAGAGCAGGATGACAGACAGCAGGATGACAGAGAGCAGGATGACAGAGAGCAGGATGAAATAGGACCAAATGAGTCTGCTAAGCCATTAGTGCAGCGGATAGATGACAATCTGGTATTCACTGATTTGTGTTTCACCAAGGTGGCTGGAAGCAGCTGATGAAACACAGGTTTACTGGAATCATCCTTAAATCCTCCAGTCTGCCCGGGAATGTGGGCCAGCAGAGGAAGGGATTGGAACGTTTCACTGAAGAACAGAAAGCCAAAATGTGTTTGGCTCATCCTGATTCTAAGGGTCAATGCCGAGTTAAACAGAGAGGGAGGTATATTTATAGAACAGGAGATCACTTAGGGATTTCAGGATCTCCAAACCTGAACCAAGGGAAAGGGCTAGAAATGGTCTGCTGGCTTGGCTTTGCACTGAGACTGAAGGGCCATTACTGGCCATCCGTTGGGTCTGACTGCAGGACAGGTGTGGGTGGGATGTGGAAACGTGTGTGTGAACGAGAAAGAGACTGAAAGAGTTTGTTGTCTGGGATGTGGGATACGTGTGTGTGTGTGTGTGTGTGTGTGTGTGTGTGTGTGTGTGTGTGTGTGTGTGTGTGTGTGTGTGTGTGTGTGTGTGCGTGTGCGTGTGTGTGTGTGCTTTAGCAAACCACTGTCTGTCTGTCATTCCAGCATCCTGTTACAGGGCTGGCTGCGTCAAAGGACAGACAGATGTTCTGGAATGCACAGACATCACACCAACATTCTATTTCGTCGCTACATGGTCACACGTGAGAAGAATCTCTCTCTTTGACAAGCTGAAACCCCCCCCCCCAAAAAAAATACATGCCTAACCACCACCTTGATGGAAAGACAACAGAACCCCACAGACATTAAACAATTAGAAAAATATTTTTGACTAATATTTTTATAGGATTTTTTGAATAAATTCTTTAAATATGTCACTTTGAAAAACAAAGCATTCTCATAGATCATCATACAACGATAACATTCTAGAATGTGGAAAAGGGAAGGAAGGAATCGAAGATTGACATGTTCTATCATCTACAGGAGTACACACACATACATGTACATGGACATAAATAGCCATATAAATATATTTAAACATCCAGCCCCCTGGACACAGGCCCATCCTCCCTGGACACAGGCCCATCCTCCCTGGACACAGGCCCATCCCCCCTGGACACAGGCCCATCCTCCCTGGACACAGGCCCATCCCCCCTGGACACAGGCCCATCCCCCTGGACACAGGCCCATCCCCCTGGACACAGGCCCAACCCCCTGGACACAGGCCCATCCCCCTGGACACAGGCCCATCCTCCCTGGACACAGGCCCAGCCCCCTGGACACAGGCCCATCCCCCTGGACACAGGCCCATCATCCCTGGACACAGGCCCAGCCCCCTGGACACAGGCCCAGCCCCCTGGACACAGGCCCAGCCCCCTGGACACAGGCCCATCCTCCCTGGACACAGGCCCAGACCCCTGGACACAGGCCCAACCCCCTGGACACAGGCCCAGCCCTCTGGACACAGGCCCAACCCCCTGGACACAGGCCCAGCCCTCTGGACACAGGCCCAACCCCCTGGACACAGGCCCATCCTCCCTGGACACAGGCCCAGCCCCCTGGACACAGGCCCAGCCCCCTGGACACAGGCCCATCCTCCCTGGACACAGGCCCATCCCCCTGGACACAGGCCCAGCCCCCTGGACACAGGCCCATCCCCCGGACACAGGCCCATCCTCCCTGGACACAGGCCCATCCTCCCTGGACACAGGCCCAACCCCCTGGACACAGGCCCAACCCCCTGGACACAGGCCCAACCCCAATATGTTTGTTTTCCAGTTCACTAGACTATGGACTGTTTTCTAGTTCACTAGACTTTGGACTGTTTTCTAGTTCACTAGACTTTGGACTGTTTTCCAGTTCACTAGACTTTGGACTGTTTTCTAGTTCACTAGACTTTGGACGGTTTTCTAGTTCACTAGACTTTGGACTGTTTCCCAGTTCACTAAACTTTGGACTGTTTTCTAGTTCACTAGACTTTGGACTGTTTCCCAGTTCACTAGACTTTGGACTGTTTTCCAGTTCACTAGACTTTGGACTGTTTCCCAGTTCACACGACTTTGGACTGTTTTCTAGTTCACTAGACTTTGGACTGTTTTCCAGTTCACTAGACTTTGGACTGTTTTCCAGTTCACTAGACTTTGGACTGTTTTCCAGTTCACTAGACTTTGGACTGTTTTCTAGTTCACTAGACTTTGGACTGTTTTCTAGTTCACTAGACTTTGGACTGTTTTCTAGTTCACTAGACTTTGGACTGTTTTCCAGTTCACTAGACTTTGGACTGTTTTCCAGTTCACTAGACTTTGGACTGTTTTCTAGTTCACTAGACTTTGGACTGTTTTCTAGTTCACTAGACTTTGGACTGTTTTCTAGTTCACTAGACTTTGGACTGTTTTCCAGTTCACTAGACTTTGGACTGTTTTCCAGTTCACTAGACTTTGGACTGTTTTCCAGTTCACTAGACTTTGGACTGTTTTCTAGTTCACTAGACTTTGGACTGTTTTCCAGTTCACTAGACTTTGGACTGTTTTCCAGTTCATGGGGAATGTATGTGTTTTTGGATTGTCTAGGGGTTTTGTATGTTAAATGGTTCAGTGTCTTGTCTAGGTGTTTGTATGTCTATGGCTGCCTAGATTGGTTCTCAATTAGAGGCAGCTGTGGTTCAATGTCTCGGATTGAGAGCCATATTTAAGGCAGCCATATGCATTGGGTTTTGTGGGTAATTGTCTATGTACATACCAGCTCCTTCTGAAAACTCAGAAATAACGATATAATTCATGCCTTACCTTTGACGAGCTTCTTCTGTTGGCACTCCAATATGTCCCATAAACATCACAAATGGTCCTTTTGTTTGATTAATTACGTCGTTATAGCTCCTAAATTTCCATTTATTTGGCGCATTTGATCCAGAATAACACCAGTTCCAAATATCTAATAAGTTACCTCTAATCTTTGTCCAAACATTTCAAACAACTTTCCTAATACAACTTTAGGTATTTGTTAACGTAAGTAATCAATCAAATTTAAGACGGGATAAACTGCGTTCAATACCGGATAAAAACAAAGTGGAGCGAGCTTTCAGGTCGCGCGCCCCAACCACAAGTACACTAGACTCGACCCTCGTTCTGAACAGCCCAACTTCTTAATTTCTCAAAGGAAAATCATCAACCAATTTCTAAAGACTGTTGACATCTAGTGGAAGCAATAGGAACTGCAAGCAAGTGCCTTAGAAATCTAGATCCACATAGAAAACCCATTGAAAAGAGAGTGACCTCAAAAGAAAATTCCTGGATGGTTTGTCCTCGGGGTTTCGCCTGCCAAATAAGTTCTGTTATACTCACAGACATTATTCAAACAGTTTTAGAAACTTCAGAGTGTTTTCTATCCAAATCTACTAATACTATACATATCCTAGCTTCTGGGCCTGAGTAGCAGGCAGATTACTTTGGGCATGCTTTTCATCCGGACGTGAAAATACCCCCTCTAGCCTAGAGATGTTTTAAAGAGCAGCAGTAAAATAACAATAGTGAGACTATATACAGGGGGGTACCGGTACAGAGTCAATGTGCGGGGGTACTAGTTAGTCAAGGTAATTGAGGTAATATGTACATGTAGGTAGAGCTATTAAAGTGACCATGCATAGATAATAACAGAGAGTAGCAGCGGCGTAAAAGAGGGTGGATGGGGGCAATGCAAATAGTCTGGGTAGCCATTTGATTAGATGTTCAGGAGTCTTATGGCTTGGGGGTAGACTTGGAGCGCCGGTACCGCGTGCCATGCGGTAGCAGAAAGAACAGTCTATGACTAGGGTGGCTGGAGTCTTTGACAATTTTTAGGGCCTTCCTCTGACACCGCCTGGTATAGAGGTCTTGGATAGCAGGAAGCTTGGCCCCAGTGATGTACTGGGCCGTACGCACTAACCTTTGTAGTGCCTTGCGGTCGGAGGCCGAGCAGTTGCCATACCAGGCAGTGATGCAACCAGTCAGGATGCTCTCGATGGTGCAGCTGTAGAACCTTTTGAGGATCTGGGGACCCATGCCAAATATTTTCAATCTCCTGAGGGGGGGGCGAAGGTTTTGTCTTGCCCTCTTCACAACTGTCTTGGTGTGCTTGGACCATGTTCGTTTTTTGGTGATGTGGACACTCTCAACCTGCTCCACTACAGCCCGTCGATGAGAATGGGGGCGTGCTCGGTGCTCCTTTTCCTGTAGTCCACAATCATCTCCTTAGTCTTGATCACGTTGAGGGAGAGGTTGTTGTCCTGGCACCACACGGCCGAATAGGCTGTTTCGTTGTTGTCGGTGATCAGGCCTACTGTTGTGACAATGTTGTGTCATCGGCAAATTTAATGATACTGTTGGAGTCGTGCATGGCCGTGCAGTCATGAGTGAACAGGGAGTACAGGAGGGGACTGAGCACGCACTCCTGAGGGGCCCCTGTGTTGAGGATCAGCGTGGCGGATGTGTTGTTACCTAGCCTTACCATCTGGGGGGCGGCCCGTCAGGACGTCCAGGGTCCAGTTGCAGAGGGAGGTGTTTAGTCCCAGGGTCCTTAGCTTATTGATGAGCTTTGAGGGCGTGATGGTGTTGAACGCTGAGGTGTAGTCAATGCATAGCATTCTCACATAGGTGTTCCTTTTGTCCAGATGGGAAAGGGCAGTGTGGAGTGCAATAGAGATTGCATCATCTGTGGATCTGTTAGGGCAGTATGCAAATTGGAGTGGGTCTAGGGTTTCTGGGATAATGGTGTTGATGTGAGCCATGACCAGCCTTTCAAAGCACTTCATGGCAACAGATGCGAGTGCTACAGGTCAGTAGTCATTTAGGCAGGTTACCTTAGTGTTCTTGGGCACAGGGACTATGGTGGTCTGCTTAAATCATGTTGGTTTTACAGACTCAGTGAGGGAGAGGTTGAAAATGTCAGTGAAGACACTTGCCTGTTGGTCAGCACATCCTGGTAATCCATCTGGCCCTGCGGCCTTGTGTATGTTGACCTGTTTAAAGGTCTTACCCACATTGGCTGCGGAGAGCGTGATCACACAGTGTCATTGGCTGCGGAGAGCGTGATCACACAGTGTCATTGGCTGCGGAGAGCGTGATCACACAGTGTCATTGGCTGCGGAGAGCGTGATCACACAGTGTCATTGGCTGCGGAGAGCGTGATCACACAGTGTCATTGGCTGCGGAGAGCGTGATCACACAGTGTCATTGGCTGCGGAGAGCGTGATCACACAGTGTCATTGGCTGCGGAGAGCGTGATCACACAGTGTCATTGGCTGCGGAGAGCGTGATCACACAGTGTCATTGGCTGCGGAGAGCGTGATCACACAGTCGTCCGGATATTTGGTAACAACAGGGACTGGCCTGTGTTAAAAGTGTTTGTTTGGTGTTAAGCATGTGTTGAAAGATGCTTAAAATTATTAAAATACAAATAAAATATAGTGGAAATGTTTAAAGATAGACACGGATAGACATGGTTTTAAGAAGGTAGAGGTAATATTTCATTCAGTACAGAAATATGTTGGCTACTTAACTTACCCTATGTTTTCAAAACTGTAATGTTTACATGAATTCTGATTATTTCTCAGGGATACACAATATATGTAGATATCTGTGTTAGAAATAATACTATATTTCCCTTGATGGAGTGATGCTGAATGTAAAATAAGGGATCAACTTACCCCACTTTCCCCTATGTCATCTGTATAGAGGCTTAGTTTGACATCTCTTTACCAATTTTAATTCCTTGTATCCTTTTATGATCTCTGAGTAAGCAAGCGAAGGGTTCTAAAGACAGGATGAAGAGCGAAGGTGAGAGAACGCACCCTTGGCCTGATCCTCTGTGGAGGGTGAAGGCATCTGACATCAGACCATTAATGCAGATTTTGATTGTTGGTAACTTGTATAAAAGTGATATATTCTTAATAAAGTTTGGCCCTGAACCAAACTCCGAGAGTGTTCTAAACAAGTATGGCCATTTTATGTGGACGAATGCCTTCTCCGCGTCCAAGGAAACCGCCATTGTTGGGAAAGGGTTTTGGTTTTGCATAACATAATTTGCAGTGCCTGACTGAAATAGCTGCCAGTACAATTTATATTAAGATGGAAGAACTCTGCCAGTACTGTTTATATTAAGGTGGAGGAACTCTGCCAGTACTGTTTATATTAAGGTGGAGGAACTCTGCCAGTACTGTTTATATTAAGGTGGAGGAACTCTGCCAGTACTGTTTATATTAAGGTGGAGGAACTCTGCCAGTACTGTTTATATTAAGGTGGAGGAACTCTGCCAGTACTGTTTATATTAAGGTGGAGGAACTCTGCCAGTACTGTTTATATTAAGGTGGAGTAACTCTGTAATAAGCCAATACTCAATATGAGATAGGGATCTTTGCAGGTGAAGAGTCTACAGATCAACAGATACTGTATCGACTGAATGAACCATTCTGGAAAACTGGAACTAAAGACAGGACTCAGGCTATGTTGAGTCAACTGTCTTCACGTACCTGGTGCCCAACATTACCAGACGATGCTACAGAACACCAGCTAACCACAGCTATGGGACAAAGAGTCCTTCTCAAACATTCTTAAGGCAAGGAAGGAGGGAGAGGTAAAGGGGGGAAAAGAGAAGAGGAAAGAAAATGGGGGTAGAGAGAAAAAGAGGCAAAGTGTTATAAGTAAGGTAGTGTCTCAAATGCCACCCTATTCCCTATGTAGTGGGGAATAGCCATAGGTCTCTGGTCAAAAGTAGTTCACTACAAAGGAAATAGGGTACCATTTGGACCAAACACTGAGGCTGGCCAAGCGTGTGAGGAATGTACCAGAGACTTCAAAACAACATCCTTAGGGAGAAGCAGCAGAGACGGAATGCAGGCAGCCAGCGGCCGGGCAGGGGCGGGAGGGGAGGGGATGGAGACGGGAGGGGGGCAGGAGGCCCTGCCTGAGTTCTATTTTTAGAACGTCCACCTCACCTCATTAAAAACAGGGTGCTTTTGTAACCCCAGCAGGCCATTCTTTTAGCCAAAAATAATCAGAGCCTGAGGAGGATGGGATGTGGGAGGATGAATGGAGAATGAAGGAGAATGAAGGAGGATGATGGAGGATAATGGGAGGATGAAGGAGGATAATGGGAGAATGATGGAGGATGAAGGGAGGATGATGGAGGATAAAGGAGGATAATGGGAGGATGAAGGAGGATGAAGGAGGATAATGGGAGGATGATGGAGGAACGAAGGAGGATAATGGGAGGATGAAGGAGGATGATGGGAAGATGATGGGAGAATGATGGAGGATGAAGGGAGGATATTGGGAGGATGACGGAGGATAATGGAGGATGATGGAGGATGAAGGAGGATAATGGGAGGATGAAGGAGGATGAAGGAGGATAATGGGAGAATGAAGGAGGATGAAGGAGGATGATGGGAGGATGAAGGGTCTGGTTGCGTACCAAATGCTACCCTATTAACTGCAGGGCCTTCAGAAAGTATTCACATCCCTTGATTTTTTCCGCATTTTGTTGTTACTGTTTGAATTTAAAAGTATTAAATTGAAATGTTGTGTCACCGATATACCTCATAATGTCAAAGTGGAATTTTGTTTGTAGAACATTTTATAAATTCATTTATTTTTTAATTCAGTGGAATATGTCTTGAGTCAATTAGTATTCAAACCCTTTGTTATGGCAAGCTTAAATAAGTTCAGGAGTAAAAATGTGCTTAACAAATAATCACATTGTAACGGTAGTCTTCGTCCTCCTCTGACGAGGAGTAAGAAATGTCGGACCAAGTTGCAGCGTGGTGAGTATTCATATTTATTTAGAATACTTGAAACAAACAAACAAAATAACGAATAAACTAACGAACACGAAACAATCCCGTATGGTGAACAAACACAGAAACAGGAACAATCACCCACAACCCACAATACAAAACAGGCTACCTAAATATGGCTCCCAATCAGAGACAACGACAAACACCTGCCTCTGATTGAGAACCATATCAGGCCAAACACATAGAAATAGACAAACTAGACAAACAACATAGAATGCCCACTCAGATCACACCCTGACCAAACAAAACATAGAAACATATACAGCAAACTATGGTCAGGGCGTGATACACATAATATGTTGCATGGACTCCTTGTTCAATAATAGTGTTTAACATGATTTTTGAATGACTACCCCATCTCTGTACCCCACACATACAATTATCTGTAAGGTCCCTCAATCGAGTAGTGAATTTCAAGCACCGATTCAACCACAATATCCCTTGGAGCACGGTCAAGACGATTATTAAGAAACGGAAGGTGTATGGCACCACCAAGACTCTGCCGAGATCAGGACGTCCCTCCAAACTGGATGACAGAGCAAGTAGGAGACTGATCAGAGAGGGCTACCAAGGGTCCAATGGACATGTTTAAAGAGCTAAAGGCGTTTATGGACATGACTGTTCAAACTGTCCATGTGAAAACAATATCCCGAGCTCTCCACAAATCTGGCATGTGTGGTAGCGTGGCTTTAAGGAAGCCATTACTCAAGAAAGCCCACCTTGAATCCTGTTTTGAAACATGCAACAACAAAAAAAACACTCGGGAGATTCTGTAGGCATGTGGCTGAATTTTTTGTGGTCTAATGAAACTAAAATTGAACTTTTTTTTGGACTAAATGCAAAAAATGTTACGTTTGGCGCAAACCCAACACGGCACATCACCCAAAGAACACTATCCCTACTGTGAAGCATGGTGGTGGCAGCACCATGTTATGGGGATGTTTCTCATCATCACGGACTGCTGACTTATCAGGATAGAAGGGGAGATGAATGGAGCAATGTACAGAAAAGTCCTTGAGGAAAACATGCCGCCCTCTGCAAGAAAGCCGAAACAAGGCTGGAAGTACATCTTTCAGTATGACAATGAACCGAAGCCCACCGCCAAAGTTACAGTGGAGTGGCTAAGGAATGAAATGTCTTGAGTGGCACAGTCAGAGCCCCAACATAAATCCAATCGAGAATTTGTGGCATGACTTGAAGATTGCTAGTCCAATGCTCCCCAAGAACTTGACAGAGCTTGAACAGTTTGGTAAAGAAGAATGGTACAATATTGCCAAATCTATCCCTACAGACAAAGCTGCTTCCGCCAAGTGTTAACTGAAGGGGGTGGAAACGTATCCAATTATGATATTTCAGTTTTGTATTTTTAATATATACATTTTTCCACTTTTCCACACTTTTTCCACATTTTCCACTTTTCCATTTTCCACACGTTTCCACAAAAATCCTCTTAAAAGTGTGCAGTATGGTGCGTAGATAAGGGGGGGATCCTTACTTAAATGCATGAAACTCACAACTTCAAGGGGGTGCAGAGTTTCTGGTACTGTATGTGCCTGTCATCATGTTCTCTGTGGCGGTGGCGGCGGGTGTGATATGGGAACAGGTACTTACATCAGCAGCACCGTCATCAACAACCCTTTCCCAGGAGGATCAACCTCGGTGGGGAGACGCCTATGGAAGCACTGTTTTCATTTGGCAGGAAATCAAGTGGCAAAGCTTCATTCCAGCACCTACACGGCTTCACTTTGATGTCAGGGGATATGAGGTTGGTTGGAATGGGAGGACAACACTAATGCTGAACAAAAGGACTGGGGCTAAGTCCAACCCTATTCCCTACATAGTGCACTACTTTTGACCAGAGCCCTATGGGTTTTTTACTTATTTATTTAACCTTTATTTAACTAGGCAAGTTAGTTAAGAACAAATTCTTATTTACAATGACGGCCTACCCCGGCCAAACCTGGACGACGCTGGGCCACTTGTGCGACGCCCTATGGGACTCCCAATCACGGCCGGATGTGATACAGCCTGAAATCGAACCAGGGTCTAAAGTGACGACGCTAGCACTGAGATGCAGTGCCTTAGACCACTGCGTCACTCGGGAGCCCCCAGTCAAAGGTAGTGCCACTATATAGGGTGCCATTTGGGACGCAAATTTTGAGTGCAAGGAGGTTTCACAGCAGGGCAACTGTCCCGTGGGAAAATGACTGGAAAATATTAAATAGGAGTGTATCATGTAGATTAAAGTGTTGAAATAACGTCTGGAGCGGCCGGGAGAAGAGAAGGAGACCCACCTTCCTGCACTGGGTGAGAAAAGACACAATTACATCACCTCAGCAGTAACTAAATCCCCCTGGCTTACTGTATTCTTTTGATTGAGTCCTGTGTTTGCAACCTTGTCCAGTTCAGACTCAATTAGAATAATATTGACATAAATTTGGGTGTGCCAGTTCAAAGGGGGTTGTCTGGGTCTGGCAGGGAGGGAGAAAGAGGTGACTAGAGGCTTGATCCATGGTGAGGGAGATGTTTTTATCACCCAGGTAGAAGATGCTGGCTGACTGGCTGACTGTCTGTCTGGCTGGCTGGCTGGCAGTCAGAGGCTGGGTGGGACCGTGCTGGGGGTCAGGTGTGAAGACAAGGGGCCTCAGGTAGAATGACATCGTTGTTGTTGTCTGCCTGGTTGTTCCAACTCCCACCTCCTTTCAGTTATTATTCAGTTATCCTGTCACTTGCCTCCCCCCACCCCTACCAGAACGAGACGTGGCCCACCTCAGCTTTCTGTTAATCTCAGCAGGAAAGTTACAGCGACGTAATCAGTTTGTCCGACAGGCTCCGATCACACAGCTAGGCTCTGACTGGAGAGCACGTCGCCCTCCCGCGCTGGCCAACTACCCCTCTACTAACGCTGGCCAACTCCCCCTCTACTAACGCTGGCCAACTCCCCCTCTACTAACGCTGGTCAACTCCTCCTCTACTAATGCTGGCCAACTACCCCTCTACTAACGCTGGCCAACTCCCCCTCTACTAACGCTGGCCAACTCCTCCTCTACTAACACTGGCCAACTCCTCCTCTACTAACGCTGGTCAACTCCTCCTCTACTAACGCTGGCCAACTCCCCCTCTACTAACGCTGGCCAACTCCCCCTCTACTAACACTGGCCAACTCCTCCTCTACTAACGCTGGTCAACTCCTCCTCTACTAATGCTGGCCAACTACCCCTCTACTAACGCTGGCCAACTCCCCCTCTACTAACGCTGGCCATCTCCCCCTCTACTAACGCTGGCCAACTACCCCTCTACTACCGCTGGTCAACTCCTCCTCTACTAACGCTGGCCATCTCCTCCTCTACTAACGCTGGTCAACTCCTCCTCTACTAACGCTGGCCATCTCCTCCTCTACTAACGCTGGTCAACTCCTCCTCTACTAACGCTGGTCAACTCCTCCTCTACTAACGCTGGTCAACTCCTCCTCTACTAACGCTGGCCATCTCCTCCTCTACTAACGCTGGTCAACTCCTCCTCTACTAACGCTGGTCAACTCCTCCTCTACTAACGCTGGTCAACTCCTCCTCTACTAACGCTGGTCAACTCCTCCTCTACTAATGCTGGCCAACTCCTCCTCTACTAACGCTGGTCAACTCCTCCTCTACTAACGCTGGCCAACTCCTCCTCTACTAACGCTGGTCAACTCCTCCTCTACTAACGCTGGCCAACTCCTCCTCTACTAACGCTGGTCAACTCCTCCTCTACTAACACTGGTCAACTCCTCCTCTACTAACGCTGGTCAACTCCTCCTCTACTAACGCTGGTCAACTCCTTCTCTACTAACGCTGGCCATCTCCTCCTCTATTAACGCTGGTCAACTCCTCTACTAACGCTGGTCAACTCCTTCTCTACTAACGCTGGTCAACTCCTTCTCTACTAACGCTGGCCATCTCCTCCTCTACTAACGCTGGTCAACTCCTCCTCTACTAACGCTGGCCAACTCCTCCTCTACTAACGCTGGCCAACTCCTCCTCTACTAACGCTGGTCAACTCCTCCTCTACTAACGTTGGCCAACTCCTCCTCTACTAACGTTGGCCAACTCCTCCTCTACTAACGTTGGCCAACTCCTCCTCTACTAACGTTGGCCAACTCCTCCTCTACTAACGTTGGCCAACTCCTCCTCTACTAACGTTGGCCAACTCCTCCTCTACTAACGTTGGCCAACTCCTCCTCTACTAACGCTGGTCATCTCCTCCTCTACTAATGCTGGCCATCTTCACTAACAGGTGAGGTCAGCTTCACTAACAGGTGAGGTCATCTTCACTAACAGGTGAGGTCAGCTTCACTAACAGGTGAGGTCAGCTTTACTAACAGGTGAGGTCAGCTTCACTAACAGGTGAGGTCAGCTTCACTAACAGGTGAGGTCATCTTCACTAACAGGTGAGGTCATCTTCACTAACAGGTGAGGTCAGCTTCACTAACAGGTGCGGTCAGCTTCACTAACAGGTGAGGTCATCTTCACTAACAGGTGAGGTCATCTTCACTAACAGGTGAGGTCAGCTTCACTAACAGGTGAGGTCAGCTTTACTAACAGGTGAGGTCAGCTTCACTAACAGGTGAGGTCAGCTTCACTAATAGGTGAGGTCATCTTCACTAACAGGTGAGGTCATCTTCACTAACAGGTGAGGTCAGCTTCACTAACAGGTGAGGTCATCTTCACTAACAGGTGAGGTCAGCTTCACTAACAGGTGAGGTCAGCTTCACTAACAGGTGAGGTCATCTTCACTAACAGGTGAGGTCAGCTTCACTAACAGGTGAGGTCATCTTCACTAACAGGTGAGGTCATCTTCACTAACAGGTGAGGTCATCTTCACTAACAGGTGAGGTCATCTTCACTAACAGGTGAGGTCATCTTCACTAACAGGTGAGGTCAGCTTCACTAACAGGTGAGGTCAGCTTCACTTACAGGTGAGGTCAGCTTTACTAACAGGTGAGGTCAGCTTCACTAACAGGTGAGGTCATCTTCACTAACAGGTGAGGTCATCTTCACTAACAGGTGAGGTCATCTTCACTAACAGGTGAGGTCAGCTTCACTAACAGGTGAGGTCATCTTCACTAACAGGTGAGGTCATCTTCACTAACAGGTGAGGTCATCTTCACTAACAGGTGAGGTCAGCTTCACTAACAGGTGAGGTCATTTTCACTAACAGGTGAGGTCATCTTCACTAACAGGTGAGGTCATCTTCACTAACAGGTGAGGTCATCTTCACTAACAGGTGAGGTCAGCTTCACTAACAGGTGAGGTCAGCTTCACTAACAGGTGAGGTCATCTTCACTAACAGGTGAGGTCATCTTCACTAACAGGTGAGGGCAGCTTCACTAACAGGTGAGGTCATCTTCACTAACAGGTGAGGTCATCTTCACTAACAGGTGAGGTCAACTTCACTAACAGGTGAGGTCAGCTTCACTAACAGGTGAGGTCATCTTCACTAACAGGTGAGGTCAGCTTCACTAACAGGTGAGGTCAGCTTCACTAACAGGTGAGGTCATCTTCACTAACAGGTGAGGTCATCTTCACTAACAGGTGAGGTCATCTTCACTAACAGGTGAGGTCATCTTCACTAACAGGTGAGGTCTGCTTCACTAACAGGTGAGGTCAGCTTCACTAACAGGTGAGGTCATCTTCACTAACAGGTGAGGTCATCTTCACTAACAGGTGAGGGCAGCTTCACTAACAGGTGAGGTCATCTTCACTAACAGGTGAGGTCATCTTCACTAACAGGTGAGGTCAGCTTCACTAACAGGTGAGGTCAGCTTCACTAACAGGTGGGGTCATCTTCACTAACAGGTGAGGTCATCTTCACTAACAGGTGAGGTCATCTTCACTAACAGGTGAGGTCATCTTCACTAACAGGTGAGGTCATCTTCACTAACAGGTGAGGTCTGCTTCACTAACAGGTGAGGTCAGCTTCACTAACAGGTGAGGTCATCTTCACTAACAGGTGAGGTCATCTTCACTAACAGGTGAGGGCAGCTTCACTAACAGGTGAGGTCATCTTCACTAACAGGTGAGGTCATCTTCACTAACAGGTGAGGTCAGCTTCACTAACAGGTGAGGTCAGCTTCACTAACAGGTGGGGTCATCTTCACTAACAGGTGAGGTCATCTTCACTAACAGGTGAGGTCAGCTTCACTAACAGGTGAGGTCAGCTTCACTAACAGGTGAGGTCATCAGGCATGGAGGAAATGCGAGTCAGCTGAGATAAGAGTGTGAGAGGGAGGTTGACTGTGTGGTGGTCGTGACCTTGGATTGAGTCCCAAATGGCACCCTATACCCTACAAAGTGCACTACCCTATTCCATTATTACCTATGGGGGGGCCCTGGTCAAAAGTAGTGCACTATATAGGGAATAGGGTGCCATTCAGTCCTAAACTCTGCCCTTCATCTCTTTTTCTCCACAGGAGGTCCAAGAAGCTCCCTGATGATAAGCCCTGTTGGCTCTCACACTTTGCTGCCCTGCTTGAGATATGAGACGAGGGGGAGAGGGAGTCAACCCAACCCAACGCAGATGAATCTCGTAGGATGTCCATGTGTCTCACATCGCTGTAAGTAATGAGGGATTTTTTTTTTTCTTCCTTCTCTGACTGGGACCTACCACAGTGTTCGATGCGCCAATAAGTAGAGGTTCTTTGAAGGCTTTCAACAGCCAACGGCTTCCAAAGGATTTGAAAAGTGTAGACTTAGGATGACTCACAAGGGCGGTGGAGACTGAGAGCAGTGGCTGAACACTAGACCTGGGTTGCATCCCAAATGGCACCATAGTCAAAAGTAGTGCACTAAATAGGGAATAGGGCTCTGGTCTAAAGTAGTGTACTATATAGGGAATAGGGCTCTGGTCTAAAGTAGTGTACTATAATAGGGAATAGGGCTCTGGTCTAAAGTAGTGCACTAAATAGGGAATAGGGGTCTGGTCTAAAGTAGTGCACTAAATAGGGAATAGGGCTCTGGTCTAAAGTAGTGTACTAAATAGGGAATAGGGCTCTGGTCTAAAGTAGTGTACTAAATAGGGAATAGGGCTCTGGTCTAAAGTAGTGTACTATATAGGGAATCTGGTGCTATTTGAGCCGCAGCCTTAATTCCGGCAGGGACCTGGGTGCTTTTTCCGTGGTCGATACGTTCAAGGCTTTGACTGTTGGCTGGTGTGAGTCACCAGAATGCAGTGGTACAGACAGAAGCATCAGGCGGAGAGGAGATCAACACCAGTCAAACACATCTAGGAGGCGTCCAAAATTACACCCTATTCCCTATATAGTGCACTACTTTAGACCAGAGCCCTATTCCCTATATAGTACACTACTTTAGACCAGAGCCCTATTCCTTATTTAGTACACTACTTTAGATCAGAGCCCTATTCCCTATCTAGTACACTACTTTAGACCAGAGCCCTATTCCCTATTTAGTGCACTACTTTAGACCAGAGCCCTATTCCCTATTTAGTGCACTACTTTAGACCAGAGCCCTATTCCCTATCTAGTGCACTACTTTAGACCAGAGCCCTATTCCCTATATAGTGCACTACTTTTAAGCACAGGCCATGGAGCTCTGGTCAAAAGTAGTGCACTTTAAATAGGGAATAGGGTGCCATTTGGGACTCACAGGTTTTGTTGTCTACGCCGTTCGTTATTAACACAGGAACCAATTAACTCTGTTAGAGTCAAAGGGTTTTGTTTGGAGCCAGGTTGGATGACCTTACAGAGGATTGAGTTCAGGGGAGATGTCACATCAATCAAATCTTCACCCATTAGGCTTCCTAAATATAATATTCAGGTATATTTCCACTCTATTGTACTCTGAAGTTGATTTCTGGGCAATGTGGGCAATGGTCATACTACCAGACACTGGTCATACTACCAGACACTGGTCATACTACCAGACACTGGTCATACTACCAGACACTGGTCATACTACCAGACAATGGTCATACTACCAGACACTGGTCATACTACCAGACACTGGTCATACTACCAGACACTGGTCATACTACCAGACACTGGTCATACTACCAGACACTGGTCATACTACCAGACAATGGTCATACTACCAGACAATGGTCATACTACCAGACACTGGTCATACTACCAGACAATGGTCATACTACCAGACACTGGTCATACTACCAGACACTGGTCATACTACCAGACACTGGTCATACTACCAGACAATGGTCATACTACCAGACAATGGTCATACTACCAGACACTGGTCATACTACCAGACACTGGTCATACTACCAGACACTGGTCATACTACCAGACACTGGTCATACTACCAGACACTGGTCATACTTCCAGACACTGGTCATACTACCAGACAATGGTCATACTACCAGACACTGGTCATACTACCAGACACTGGTCATACTACCAGACACTGGTCATACTACCAGACACTGGTCATACTACCAGACACTGGTCATACTACCAGATACTGGTCATACTACCAGACAATGGTCATACTACCAGACAATGGTCATACTACCAGACACTGGTCATACTACCAGACAATGGTCATACTACCAGACACTGGTCATACTACCAGACACTGGTCATACTACCAGACAATGGTCATACTACCAGACAATGGTCATACTACCAGACAAGGGTCATATGCAGACAAAGACATTGAACAACACATTGTAACAGGTTAAAGTTGGTTATATACCTGGCCTGTTGATTCCCACACTTTACTCCCTGACTTAAAGACCCTGTCCTGTCTCAGTCCCCAGGATCTCACCTCGTGTGTAAAATAAATAAATTAATAAAATCTGACGTAGATCTGATACAAGTAGGAATGTTTATGTATGCTTAAATCCACCACAGTTCCCACCTTACACACAAATATGTGAACATCTCCCTCTCTCTTCCCATATCTCCCTCCTTCTGTCTGTATGAGCAGTGTGGTGCTGGCCTCCTAGTGGTCATGTGTGGTACCACAGCAATAAACGAGTTACAATGTGTGGAATGCTGTGCACTGTACTGTACTGCAACAAGTTTGTGATGTGGTCAATGAATGTTTAACAAAAGCAAATCGTAAACATGGGTTACACACATAATAGAGTACAAGAGTTCCAACAATAGCAACTGATGCTGAAGCTTTTGCTGCCTGGCAATCTGGCATCATTCCTAGTTGAACCTGTTCCAGTTCGGATGGTGTTTATTGCTCTTAAATAGGTTGCAGGGTTTGGATGTTGTGCCTGCCTGTTGCATGGTAGACGGTACATAAATAGTAACCGGTTGATATATTATGCAAAATCATTGGCTGCTGGGCCCTGTCCCGTGCCCCTGCCCAGTATCCCTCCAGTATCAAGGGAATTCGAGCTCTCTGACTTCTCTTTAGTATTTAATGAGACTGTCCATGTCCTGCCCATGCGGTATCAACAGTGTTACATGTCCTAACTCTCTCTACTGGCTGTCTCTTGACTGAGGCTAGTCTTTCTGAAATTCACACGTTGTAACCATCAGCCTCCAGTGCTCTCTGTGCAGGAAGGTCTCTTGGCTAGAGACCTGAAGGCACTCCACAGCTCTGCAGTCTTGAAATTTGTACGGCCCTCCTTAGTTACGGTTCTGTTTTGAACTTATGTACATGTTTCAGCTCCGAGGCCTGGTCCTGTCTCCTGTTGCCAAGGCATGCTTTCCTCTAGCCAGACAGTCTCTGAGGAACAGGAGGCACTCTGCCTGCTTTCACATTCCCACACCTCTGGTTCTCTCACTTTTGGTTCTTTTACCTCTGGTTCTCTCACTTTTGGTTCTTTCACCTCTGGTTCTCTCACTTTTGGTTCTTTCACCTCTGGTTCTCTCACTTTTGGTTCTTTCACTTCTGGTTCTCTCACTTTTGGTTCTTTCACCTCTGGTTCTCTCACTTTTGGTTCTTTCACCTCTGGTTCTCTCACTTTTGGTTCTTTCACCTCTGGTTCTCTCACTTTTGGTTCTCGCACCTCTGGTTCTCACACCTCTGTTTCTCATACCTCTGGTTCTCTCACCTCTGGTGGAGGGTGGGGGTGAGAGGGAGGGAGGGAGGAGGGAGGAGAGAGAGAGAGGTACAAAACGGATTTAGCTTGTTCATTATGTTCTCAAATATGATCCCTGGTGTGATTGTGCTCGCTGTGGCGTTTGGGCAAACAGAACCTCTTTGACTTTCTAGGTAGACACACACAGCTTCATGAGGTTTGCATGCTGCAGGAAATAGCTGCCGTCCGTGCAAGACAAAAAAAAAAAAAAGCACAACATTGACTTTTTCCTTCCCTGTGTGTGTTTCCTATTTAAGACTTGACACGTGAGGAGTGGAGTGGACAGGCTGTTTTTGACTTTCAGATATCATGTATATGCTGCTATGTGAGAATATGACAGACCTGTCATCCTACTTTATCCTCTAATGTGGGTTTTAATAAGCTCAGGTTCAAATACATAGTATGTCAGATCAGATACATCCTCTCTGGTTCTTAGAAACACCTGTCTATTCCTCTGTACTCCATGTGGCAGTCTTTCATATCATCTCTCCCTCTTCCTCTCCGTTTCTCCCTCTCTCTCTTTCTCTTCCTCTCTCCCTCTTCCCCTCTCCCTGTTCCTCTCTCTGTTTCTACCTCTCTCTCTCCCTCTTCCTCTATTTCTCTTCCTCTCTCTCCCTCCCTCTCTTTCTCTTCCTCTCTCCCTCTTTTTCTCTTCCTCTCTCCCTCTCTCTCTTTCTCTTCCTCTCTCCCTCTTCCTCTCACTGTTTCTCCCTCTTCCTCTATTTCTCTCCCTCTTCCTCTTTCTGTTTCTCTTCTTCTCCCTCCCTCTCTCTCTCCCTCCCTCTCTTTCTCTTCCTCTCTCTCCCCTGTCCTCCCTCTCTTTCTCTCTCTAAGAACTCTCAAAATGATAGCTTTTACATAATGTTTGTCTTGGAGTTGAACATTCCATGTTTGTTCTCTACGCTTAAACTGATGCTCTTCTTCAAACTGTAAGCTACCTTGACTAAAGCCTCAATTCCTATTCATGCAAAAGACCTCTGTGGCCCCGGCGCTATCTGTAGACTACCTCTAAGAAAGGTAAAGACCTCTGTGGCCCCTGCGCTATCTGTAGACTACCTCTAAGAAAGGTAAAGACCTCTGTGGCCCCGGCGCTATCTGTAGACTACCTCTAAGAAAGGTAAAGACCTCTGTGGCCCCAGCGCTATCTGTAGACTACATATAAGAAAGGTAAAGACCTCTGTGGCCCCGGCGCTATCTGTAGACTACCTCTAAGAAAGGTAAAGACCTCTGTGGCCCCAGCGCTATCTGTAGACTACATATAAGAAAGGTAAAGACCTCTGTGGCCCCTGCGCTATCTGTAGACTACATATAAGAAAGGTAAAGACCTCTGTGGCCCCTGCGTTATCTGTAGACTACCTCTAAGAAAGGTTAAGACCTCTGTGGCCCCAGCGCTATCTGTAGACTACCTCTAAGAAAGGTACAAGAGTGGGAAAAGTTTGAGAAATGACAATGATTTACGGTACAGATCTGACATTGGCAGACAGTGAGCGATGCCCTCTTCTAAACGAGTGACCTGTTACCGTGTGCCTGTACAGCATGTCACCTGGAATCACCTGGAATCACCTGGAATCACCTGGAATCACCTGGAATCACCTGGAATCACCTGGAATCACCTGGAATCACCTGGTGAAAGTAACTATTAGGATGGTCTCAGTGTGTCATATGAAATGTTTTTATTTTATTTAACTAGGCAAGTCAGTTAAGAACAAATTCGTATTTACAATGACGGCCTACCAAAAGGCAAAAGGGCTCCTGCAGGGGGCTGGGATTAAAAATATAAATAAATGAAATAAAAATATTGATAAAACAAAGGTTGATACTTTGTCTTCATTCCAAACGGCACCCTATTTCCTACATACTATATAGAAAACAGGGTGCCATTTGAGACTACTCTTTGTCATATTATTACCCCTAGTTATTACATAATCCTACTATCAATCTTTTCCCTTTACCTGTTACGACTTTATGTAGGCTACGTTGGTCTGAACGGTGGCCAAGATGAACAATGTTCTCCTTTAGTCCATGTCAAATTACACTCATAGACATCCTTGTCAGTTCCTGCTTTAGGACATAAAACAACTCCCACTTGGCTGGGCTTGTGTCTGAAAAGGTGAAATATGATACAGTAAATTGATTGTCTGTAGAAATAGCTCTTCTCTCAGGAATTAGGAAAGAAACCCATCTGGAATTTAAATGTTTTCACCCCTTTGGGTCGCGTGTCATGACTCTTGTTTCCTGGGTTCCGGCCCGCCTCGCGGACTATTTAAAGATTCTCCTCTCCGTACCTCAGTCCTCGAGCCCTGCAGCGAGTCAACACAACCGAATGACTGTAGAGCGCGAGAAAGGGGAAACTCCTGTCTGTCTGAACGAAAACAAACGGGTTGTAGTGTGCACGCTGTTAAAATAAACTAGCAACAATGTCTGGGGAAATTATCACCAGAATTTGCCTTTTTCTACTCATCGTCTGCTCGGTAAGTTTAATATATAATATGACAGATTTTATGTATCAGATGTGAATAAAGTGCTGGATTTTCATCTATTAATTTATGTAACTTTGTCATCACTTTGCATTTGATGCAATAATAACCTATTATTCCTCTCTCATTCACCCGGCTATTGTCATATGATTTGTCTTAATATTTATGTATTATTATTTATTTATTATTATTTAGTCATGTAAATGTAGATTTGAAGTACAACCTTTGGGAACGCATTATGCAGTTATAGCAGCTAAAACATTCCATGGGGGTGTGGGCTCACAGTAAACAGCTCTGTAAAGTATTATACATCAGCTCTGTAAAGTATCCTGTAAAGTATTATACAGCAGCTCTGTAAAGTAGCCTGTAAAGTAGTCTACAGCAGCTCTGTAATGTAGCCTGTAAAGTAGTCTACAGCAGCTCTGTAATGTAGCCTGTAAAGTATTATACATCAGCTCTGTAAAGTAGCCTGTAAAGTATTATACAGCAGCTCTGTAATGTAGCCTGTAGGTATTATACATCAGCTCTGTAAAGTAGCCTGTAAAGTATTATATAGCAGTTATTTAAAGTATTATACAGCAGCTCTATAAAGTAACCTGTAAAGTAACCTATAGCATCTCTGTAAAGTAGACTGTAAAGTAGCCTATAAAGTAGCCTATAGCAACTTTGTAAAGTAACCTGTAAGTAGCCTAAAGCAACTATATAAAGTAGTGTACAGCAGCTCTGTAAAGTAGCCTGTAAAGTAATCTATAGCAGCTCTATAAAGTAGCGTACAGCAGCTCTATAAAGTAACCTGTAAAGTAACCTATAGCATCTCTGTAAAGTAGACTGTAAAGTAGCCTATAAAGTAGCCTATAGCAACTTTGTAAAGTAACCTGTAAAGTAGCCTAAAGCAACTATATAAAGTAGTGTACAGCAGCTCTGTAAAGTAGCCTGTAAAGTAATCTATAGCAGCTCTATAAAGTAGCGTACAGTAGCAGTTCTGTAAACAATGCAAGGTTATGAAAAAGTAGGGTTGTTATAATTGGATATCACTGTTACTGAAATGATTGGATTCAAATAGGCTATGTTCTTGGGTTTGTCTTATTCATTGCTACTAAAAGGAACATAAGTACAGAGTACAGAGAAGCAGTAAAAATAACTTAGTAGCCTAAATTGTGACATAGGACCTACAATTTAGTGCCAAGTTGTTTTTGTCCCCTCTTATTAAATCGTTTTTTAATCCATGTTACGCTAACCTTTTATCACTACATGTATTTAGATAAACAGCGCATCAATATTTGACAGCATTTGAGTAGCCTACATTGATATATTTTATTTATTTGTACATGCTGTAATACCACAGTGCATCACTCTCCATAGAATTTTCTACCAGACATGATTTGGTTACATCGAGTCATGTCTCCATCTTGTGGCAGTGAGATGCATTACAAGTGAGGTGTTACACAAAACGCGAAGAAGATTCATACAACAGCATCTGGTTCTTTGACACACAGTATAGACTTAACTCATTGTTTGAAGTTTTGTGGATAAACACATCTTCCCTGGAGACAAATCCTGATATCAGACATGTTGTTCACACTATCCTAAGTGTTTTTTTAAACATTTCTGTCTGTTATATTTTCTTACGTCTACAGACAATGGCCCAGGACTGTTCTGATCCCTGTGACTGCCCGTCGGACCCCCCTCCATGTCCTTTTGGTACCAGTCTGGTTCTGGATGGCTGTGGTTGCTGTAAGGTGTGTGCCAGGCAAGCCGGCGAGCCTTGTACCCTCCTGGAGCCATGTGACCACCATAAGGGGCTTTACTGTGATTATGCAATGCTGAGTGACACTGAGCACGGCATCTGCATGGGTGAGTTGAATTCTCCTGTCAACTATTAAAGGAAGGGTAGGAGGTTTTGAGATATCCTTTGAGACTGTGATCACCTCTTGGCTCTCCTATTGTAGAGATTGCTACATATTTTGTGTAGACTTTGTCAGGGCTTAGGTTATTATTATCCAAAGTGGGCAATCTCTGGCCTAATAATGTAAGCCTTTGAAATATGAAATCTAAAATGGCGTCTCCACCTCTGTGTTTCAGCCCAGGAAGGCCAGACGTGTGACCTGGGAGGGGTCATCTACCGCAGTGGAGAGACATTCCAGCCCAGCTGCAAGCACCAGTGTGTCTGTATGAACGGAGAGATCGGCTGCGTGCCAACTTGTGCCAGCGACGTGTGGCTGCCCTCCCCGGACTGCCCGTACCCACGCCGCATCCAGATCCCTGGGAAGTGCTGTGAGGAGTGGGTGTGTGATCAGAGCCCTCAGGACAACCCCTACCAGTCAGCCATGGCTGGTGAGTCTTACCTCCTATAAACTCTTCATTTTTCTCTCTCTGTCTGGGTTTCTTTTCTCTCTCACTATCACTTTCACTTTTTCTCTCTCTTTTTTTAAAGCTAAACTCCCATCTTTTTCTTCTCCACAATGCTCTCTCTCTCCCTCTCCCTGTCTCTGTCTCTCTCTCTCTCTCTCTCTCTCTCTCTCTCTCTCTCTCTCTCTCTCTCTCTCTCTCTGTCTCTGTCTCTCTCTCTGTCTCTCTGTCTCTCTCTCTGTCTCTGTCTCTGTCTCTCTCTCTCTGTCTCTCTCTCTGTCTCTCTCTCTGTCTCTCTCTCTCTCTCTCTCTCTCTCTCTCTCTCTCTCTCTCTCTCTCTGTCTCTCTCTCTCTCTGTGTGTGTCTCTGTCTCTTTACCAAAGTTCAAACTAACCACCTCTCCCTCTTCTCCTCCCCTCTTGTTCACCCTTTCACCACTGTTCACCTCTTCCTCTCCCTTCCTCTTCTCTCAGGATCTGAAATTCACCCCTTGGTCTCTTCTTCCCCTCTGTCAGTCTACAGAGAGGTGTCAGCCCACGGGCCGGTCCCGGCGGAGAGCCCCAGGGAGAACTGCATCGTCCAGACCACCAAATGGGACGAGTGCTCGGCCACCTGCGGCATGGGCGTGTCGTCCCGCGTCACCAATGACAACGAGCGGTGCCAGCTGGAGAGGCAGACCCGTATCTGTATGATCCGGCCCTGCCACGTGGAGCAAGAGAAGGACATCAAGGTGGATACATGGACTAATACCATTATATAGTATAACAACATATAGAGGAATATATTATATAGTTTAACAACATATAGAGGAATGTATTATATGGTATAACAACATATAGAGAAACGTATTATATAGTTTAACAACATATAGAGGAATGTATTATATAGTTTAACAACATATAGAGAAACATATTATATAGTGTATTATATAGTATAACAACATAGAGGCATATATTATATAGTGTATTATATAGTATAACAACATATAGAGGAACATATTATATAGTGTATTATATAGTACAACAACATATAGAGGAACATATTATATAGTATAACAACATATAGAGGAACATATTATATAGTGTATTATATAGTATAACAACATATAGAGGAATGTATTATATAGTGTATTATATAGTATAACAACATATAGAGGAATATATTATATAGTTCAACAACATATAAAGGAATGTATTATATAGTGTATTATATAGTATAACAACATATAAAGGAATGTATTATATAGTATATTATATAGTTTAACAACATATAGAGGAATGTATTATATAGTGTATTATATAGTATAACAACATATAGAGGAATATATTATATAGTACAACAACATATAGAGGAATGTATTATATAGTATAACAACATATAGAGGAATGTATTATATAGTGTATTATATAGTATAACAACATATAGAGGAATATATTATATAGTACAACAACATATAGAGGAATGTATTATATAGTATAACAACATATAGAGGAATGTATTATATAGTGTATTATATAGTATAACAACATATAGAGGAATATATTATATAGTACAACAACATATAGAGGAATGTATTATATAGTGTATTATATAGCCTATTATATAAGCATGACATAAGATGATATCACATGGCATTTCTCAGCACATTTAATAAGTGAATGCTGTATTTTCATCACAAATGTAAACAAGAAGCCATGCAATTCAGGAGCATAGAATGTCTTTGGCTCCTTATCGTTTACTAAAGGTTAAACCCAAGCTTCCCTAAGCATGATAGACAATGTAGCAAGTTGTTATTCCCATCCTAAACTAACCGCCATTCTTCTTGCTTCCACAGAGGGGGAAGAAGTGTGTACGGACCCCCAAGTCCCTGCGCGGCATGCGTTTCCAGCTGTCAGGCTGCAGCAGCAGCAGGATCTACAAGCCCAAGTTCTGTGGTGTGTGTACGGACGGGCGCTGCTGCACCCCTCACACCACCGTCACCGCCGAGGTGGAGTTCCACTGTCCCGAGGGAGACACCTTCAGACGCAAGATGATGTTCATCAAGACGTGCTCCTGTCACCACGACTGTCCACGAGACAATGACATCTTCCTGGCCTCGCACACACGCAGAATGATTGGGGACTATGACAACGATATGTAAACATCATGGCTGCCAAACAAACTGACAAGCACATAAACACATCAGCCCATATACACACACACACACATATACACACACTGATAAAACTATTTCACATCGCACTCACACACACATAGGCAGCTTTTTGAATTCCTGGACCCTTGTCTCTACCTTACTACCCATAGACATGTCTACCTAGTAGTGAGACTGAAAACAAGTATGTGAGTTCAAGCATGAGATTGACTCTTTAGGTTTTCTTTTGCTACTTTTTTTTTTATTGTTGTTTTGTTTGGGTTTTTAACGCGCAGCTCTAAAGTCACCTGGCTCTTTGACTCGTCTGCCTGTATGTCTACAGAGATACTATAGGGTGGATCTGACGCACTGAGGAATCAATGTTAGAGAGACGTAGCACATCACTTAGGAAGGTTATAGGAGCATGACATGGTAGTGTACAGATGAGCAGTAGGTACTTACTCAACCAAATGTCACATTTTGACATAAAATGTTAGAATATGACATTTAAAAAAAAAACAACATTATTCATATGTTAAAGATTAACAATACAGAAATAGTTTGAATATATTATACTACTAGTATGTGCCTCGACTGATCTGCATATTATTGAGTGAATATATATATATATATCTATATATATATATATATATATACTTATATACACCTGACACAAAATTATTGGAAATATTTATGATTGAGTCTTTTAACTTCGACGGGGACGTTACCTATATCTCTCATTATTTAGTCACTTCATTAGTTGCTGACCACTGATATATTTTCAGTTTAGTCCAACGTAAGAGTTTGGGTCCCTAAAAACTGCTTTGTCTGACCGTGAATTCACGTTCACATCATGGTCAAAAAGAGACATTAAAATGACTAAAATCGAAAGAAAAAAAACACTAGTCCAAAAACACTAAAAACAAAAAGTGGCTTGGCTGAAGAATGTAAATAATATTGTTTACTGTTTATTTAAAAAAAAGAGAAGAAAGAACAAAGGAAATAAATGAATTCTGCATTGACGAATACACCTTGTGTAAATACTGTAAGACTGTGTACAGTTTAGTACTATAATTTATGTACCTGGTTGTTCTTGTTTAAGTAATAACACCAGGTTGTAAGTTGTTGTTGTATTTGTATCATACTTGTTTTTCACTGTAACCACCTGGCCAAGATACAAGTGAGTTCCTATTGTTGCACTTTTGTCTGTTTCTAATTAAATAAATTATATATTTTTTATACATAAACTACTTTTCATCCTTTGTCTGACATACACAGTGAGACTAATTGTTTCTGAAATATGAATGTTAAAGACTGCATAGAAATCGAGGCATTTCTTAAAATAGAAGGTCTAGTCTAGAGGAGGGTGTGGCCAGTACAGGCAGTCATCATTTCCCTGTCTGCTGTATAATTGTAATGGAACATGGAACGTGCTAATGGAATGAGATGGAACACGGAATGTTCTAATGGAATGAGATGGGACACGGAACGTTCTAATGGAATGAGATGGAACACGGAACGTTCTAATGGAATGAGATGGGACACGGAACGTTCTAATGGAATGAGATGGAACATGGAACGTTTTAATGGAATGAGATGGAACATGGAACGTTCTAATGGAAGGATACAGTAGCAGTCATCTACTGCTAGGACAGCATGGTGGCAGCAGGCAGCCTAGCAGTTAAGAGCGTTGGACCAGTAACCAGAAGGTTGCTGCTTTCAATCCCTCAGCCAACCAGGTGAACAATCTGACGACGTTCCCTTACGCAAGACACTTACCCCTAATTGCTCCTGTAAGGATATGAGTGTCTGCTAAATGACTGAAATGTTAATCTGAGAAATGGTCAAGAAAGAAAAGTTCTGTCTCTCGAACCATGGGGCACATGCATAGTCAGCGTCTAAGTACCTGCGTATGATGTTATGGACGCGGCTGAGTGGCGCGGTCCACAGTCGACTGCAGCATTTGCAGAAAACGGGATGTCAAGGAGTAGGAACCAGGAACTAGTGTTCATGGGAAGGAATTATGTTTTGGGTGTTTGCTTTAAATATTTCATATCTTTTCTGCGTACATGTGTCATTTCACCAAAACACACACACACACACAAGGGGATCACATGTGCCTTACATGCACCTGAACCTCAGAATCCACCCTGGCAGAAATAGAAGGTATGTGGAATTAGGTAACTGAGCACAAAGCAATTACTCTCTTCAACTCATGTGCATTCTCCCGTTTAATTTGAGATCAGTTCACCATTCTGAAATTATAGTAATAGTAATATGATAGTACTGGAGCTGAACTGGAGCCCATATTTGTTTTGTAATGAAATGTATTTATAGTAGCTGGTGCTGCTGTGTAGGAAGGACAATGTAGCTACTGTTTCTGTTTGTATTAATGGAGCTGGTGCTGCTGTATTGTAGGTAGGTGGCATACACTTTGATTTCTTTATGTCCCAAATGGCACCCTATACCCTATATAGTGCACTACTTTTGACCAGGGCTAATAGGGCTTTAATCAAAAGTAGTGCACTATATAGGGAATAGGGCCCTGGTCAAAAGTAGTGCACTATACTGTATAGGGAATAGGGCTCTGGTCAAAAGTAGTGCACTATATATGGGGATAGTGTGCCATTTTGGTATTCAGCCTATGAGCAGTTATCTGTGGGTGAGTATTACAACAGGGATAGTTGTGAATGGAATTATTATTTAGCTGTAAATTGCTACGTAGAGTTATAAAGAGATCCTCTTTAGCAACACGACAGAGAGCGTATCCATCCCCGTAGGTGGATGTGTGGGCGTTCTCAAATTAATCCCCAAATATGTCATGGCAACCTGCAAAAAGCATAGCAAAAGAGGACAGAGCTTGAAAACTGGAACGAACCCCCCCCCCCCCAAATAAGCTAAAAGACTGAGCTTCAATTTATTTAAAAAATATATCTTTGTTCACAGTAAATGCAGAGTGAATTCCACCAGCGGCCTAGAGGAAGAGCAGGCTGTTGAATAACTGACCAGCACACACAGAGTCAACACAAACTATGCATTTAGGAAGTCTGTCATGTTTGGTTGCCTCTGCCAATGTGCTCCAGTGAGAGGACCTGACCGCTCACTGACCTTTCACCTGAAAACCCAATCCACCTCCACAGATTTTCACTGACCTTTCACCTGAAAGCCCAATCCACCTCCACAGATTTTCACTGACCTTTCACCTGAAAGCCCAATCCACCTCCACAGATTTGTGAGTAAAATGCATAGTCTACTTTCCTATCCTACATTCAAAGACAATGTGATAAAGTGTAAGCGATATTTTAATTGGGTGACTCTGGAATATTATTGATTACCATGAATATGGCAGACCGGTTAAGAGGATTGGGCAAGTAAGCGAAAGGTCGCTGGCTTGAATCCCTGAGCCGACTAGGTGAACAAATGTCTAGATGTGCCCTTGAGCAAAGGCACTTAACCTATAAGTTGCTCTGGATAAGAGTGTCTGATAAAATGTAAATGTATAAATGAATATTTATTCAGCCTAGAAGTCAAGATCTCCTGCCATCCCTTGACCTTTTACCCAAAGTGCATCTCACCTGCTACAGCACGGCAAGCAGTACCAGAGCGCTAAATCTAAGACCAAAAGGCCCCTTAACAGCTTCTACCCTCAAGCCATAAAACTGCTGAACAATTAATCAAATGGTCACCAGACTATTACATTGACCCCCCCCCCCCCCCCCCCCCCCCCATTTGTTTTGTACACTGCTGCTACTCGCTGTTTATTATCTATGCATAGTCACTTCACCCCTACCTACATGTACACATTACCTCTAACCTGTACCCCCATACACTGACTCGGTACCGGTACCCCCTGTATATAGCCTCGTTATTGTTATGTTATTGTGTCACTTTTAATTATTTTTTTTACTTTAGTTTCTTTGGTAAATATTTTCTTAACTCTTCTTGAACTGCACTGTTGGTTAAGGACATGTAAACGTTTCACGGTAAAGTCGACACTTGTTATTATTCGGCGCACGTGACAAATAAAGTTTGATTTGATTTGACCTCTGATGTCAGTGTAGCAACTTCAGCACATGGTCAGTTGGATGCATAGACCAGCGCTGCTGTAGTTTAGGGTCTGCGCTGGCTACACACAAAAACACTTCTGGGTAAAAAAAAATATTGCAAATTTCTACTACTGAACAAAAAAACAACAACAAAAATAACCCCGATCAGTGGTTGTTGTCAGTCACTAATCCCAGTCCGTTGCTCGTGCATAACATTATCCATACGACGTCACAGTACCTGGCTGAGATGACGCGCGTTGCTCCAATCAGCATCTTCCAGAGGCGGGTAAATGGATGTCGCGAGCCCCGACAGTACACTACAATCACAACTCCACAGTGACGGGTTTTTTTTGACGGAGGAATGCTGCTGTGTTGGTGAGAAAGGCAAAATGAATAGAAGCCCCCTACTGCACAAATTAGTAAATTACACAGACATATAATAAGAAGGAATCGAAGACAACGCGCTGTCATCCTCCCAGGTAAACCCATTATATCGAAAACGTTGTCAACGGCACGTTTCGTCTATTTCTGGAACTGTCTCATTTGTGAATGTATGGACTAACGTCTGGCCAACGTTAGTCCATTTTATCGTGTAATTCAATGCTGTGGTGCAGTGGGTATAGAAATAAGCAAAATGATATACTAGTTATCTCGGGGAACACATTTTAGAGGGCTATGTTTTCATGTGCTCTGTGCTGACTATTTCACTGTCATTTTATGGGGTTTGTTTTGTCATACGTCAGTCGGACACTGAGTCGGTCCTCTTTCCTTTCCTCCCGTCATAGTTTGTTCTAGAATTGTCAGTTACCGATGAGAGTATAGGCTAGGCAAGCCTAGGTAGGGTAAGTAGTCAGGTGGACTAGTGCATGGGAGCTAAATAAATCGTAGTGAAGAAGATTTCAAGTGGATTAGCCACCACTGGCACGGTAGCGCGCGCGCCTTTGGCTTTCATGCTATGGTTGTGACAGCTGTCATCCGGTTCAGAGTTCCCGGCGGTTAGAACGTTGGGCCACTAACCGAAAAGTTGCTTGTTCGAATCCACGAGTCGACAAGGTGAACACTGTCGTTGTACCATTGAGCAAAGCACTTACGCCTAATTGCTTCGGGGTTGATAATGGCTGAGCCCCTCTCCTCTCTGGGATAAACAAACACCACATGTCCATTTCACAGATGCTTATAAACAAACTTGTACATGTATGAGATAGGACAAATATAAGCAGCCACCTTATTATTATTATATATCATATTATGAGGGCCATGCGAGATAAATAACCAGCACAATGGAGGTGTGATGTAGCCTTTGTTAATAAAGCGCATTTGACTGAGGATGCTTCAGTCGTGTGCATGGAATCTATGATAGGTCTACTATGGACCAAAAGTATAGGCTATTACTCCGCATTGGTTTAAAGTTCCTGTTATATTTTATCTACACACCGCCGGCGTGAGGGAACGTTAAGACTCATTGGTCTATTATTTGTGCTGTCTGCTGCATAGATACAGTTGCTGGTTGCCGCGGTTCCAAGGCCGTCTGTTTCTGGGAAAGCCAGCATCTCACCCCGCCTCTCTCGCGTCAGTCGGTGACATCGGCAAACTGTTTGTTGGTGATCCACTCGCGTATTACCCTTGCGGCGGACGCGGAAGGGAGGGAGGACGCACTTCAGTGGCCCAATGTAGGGTAGGCTGACAGTGTCGAGAAATTACGACTCTCATCCACGCCCTTATCCTCAGCCAGCGTCTACTCTCCTATTTCGGCAGACAGAGGCTCTTCCGCTCGTCTGAGAACTCGGAGGTGGGTTCGGGAGCTTTTGTTTGCCTCGTTTTAGGCCACATCATTTATTGTCTACTCAACGAACTGAAAAAGTATGATTAACACCTGCTTACCTGTCTGTCATACCTGTCAGTCATGTTATTATAGTAGCCTGTTTCCTTGTAAACAGGTAATACACTCAAATTGTTTAAGCTCGTAACATAACCATGGCTAATCATGAATACCCCCTATTATGTTAGGCAGGTCTACACATGCATGTTTTTGAAACAGTTAGAGAGAAGTTACCAATTTGTAAGTCGCTCTGGATAAGGGCGTCTGCTAAATGACTTAAATGTAAATGTAAGTTGTCCCAAACATGTTGTCACTGAGAACAGATGATCTTTGTGTGTTCGGGTGCTATGAAAAGTAAATTCTGAAAATCAGCTGTTTACCATCTAGAGACAAAACCTTCTCACACATCTGACCTGAAAATCAAGATAAAAGTTAATTAGGAAAAGACTCACTCAAGACGTCAGCTTCCGTATACTTTATCATTGTACCTAGTCCTACCTTAAGTAGATCACTAACAGCAATCTGGAAGCTGATCACGTGATTTCTGCATCCTATTGATGCCTCTGTACCAGTACAACGAAAACATCACCGTTTTGTGATGTCAACTTCCTCTATGGGAGTTTAGCAAAATTTGATTTGTTTTTTCGAATTCTTTGTGGGTCTCTGTAATCTGAGGGAAATATGTGTCTCTAAAATGGACATAGTGACCATATTAGAGACACATAATGTAAACATAGGTTTCCTATGCCAATACAGCCCTTAGATTGAAATTGAGTTGAGAGTGGCAAAGAGTGAGTGTGTGTGAGAGAGAGAGAGAGAGAGAGAGAGAGAGAGAGAGAGAGAAAGAGAGACAGAGAGAGAGAGAGAGAGAAAGAGAGAGAGAGACAGAGAGAGAGAGAGAGAGAGAGAGAGCGAGAGAGAGAGAGAGAGAGAGAGAGACAGAGATATCTCCCTCTCTCATTATTCTCACACCCTCATGGAAACATCACATACGCCATGGTCTATTTTCAATTATTAACAGCTGGAGAGGACTTTAAGTTGTGTCCCAAATCGCACCCAATTTCGTACATAGTGCACTACTTTTGACTAGAGCCCCATGGGCCCTAGTGCACTATATAGGGAATAATGTGCCATTTGGTAAACATCCTTAGTGAAATAAACAGAACTAAGTGTGGAAGGAACTGCTGAGACAGGAGAAGAGACAGTAAGAAGATTTGCCCACTGACATGAAACATGAGCCATCTGTCCTTAACTTAATAGGAATTATATTCCATTCCTGAGTACATTAAATATTGAGCACTGGGGCTCTGTGCGGCCCATAAGAACAAGTTTGCATCCTAAATTGAACTCTATTCCCTAAATAGTGCACTACTTTTGACAAGAGCCTATGGGGACCTGTTCAAAAGTAGTGCATTATCTAGGGAATAGGGTGCTATTTGGGACGATAGCCAAGTTCAAGTATTTATAGAGTCAGAGCAGCTCTTTTCCTGCACCCTGAAGAGTCAGTTTGAAGTTAGCTCCACTAATGAGTTAGGACTACTGACTCCTGTGGTTCAGAGCAGGACTTCCTCATTAAGACCACGGATCTTCTCTTCTTGTAATCCATGTAAACCCTCTCAGTGTAGTATTTGGATAGTTAATGACGGGCTTCATCCTAAATGGCATCCTATTACCTTTATAGGAAACAGGGTTCCGTTTGGAGATACCATTCAGTCTAATTTGAAGACACCATTCGGATTACAACAGCGATGACGAAGGGGAATAATAAATTCAAAAGAGAAAATAAATTCCGCATGGCAGTTTAAGATCTTTGTATCGTCTCCCTCGTGGTATTCCAGTAAGTTACATAAAGTATTTATAGGGGAAGCATGCTTGGCTAGCTTCAGCATGCTTTTATATAGATGGATACACTGCACTCTTTAAGGATGATTCTTTAGGTCAGTATAGATGGACACACTGCACTCTTTAAGGATGATTCTTTAGGTCAGTATAGATGGACACTGCACTCTTTAAGGATGATTCTTTAGGTCAGTATAGATGGACACACTGCCCTCTTTAAGGATGATTCTTTAGGTCAGTATAGCTGGAGACACTGCACTCTTTAAGGATGATTCTTTAGGTCAGTATAGATGGACACACTGCACTCTTTAAGGATGATTCTTTAGGTCAGTATAGCTGGAGACACTGCACTCTTTAAGGATGATTCTTTAGGTCAGTATAGATGGACACACTGCACTCTTTAAGGATGATTCTTTAGGTCAGTATAGCTGGAGACACTGCACTCTTTAAGGATGATTCTTCAGGTCAGTATAGATGGAGACACTGGACTCTTGTTGATGACCATGTTCCAGTTGATAGAAAGGATTACAGTAAATATTGATCATCAAAAACATGGTGATATACTCCTGCTTGGCTGATCATTGTACTAGATTGTACTGGATTGTACTAGATTGTACTGGATTGTACTACATTGTATGGGATTGTACTAGATTGTACACGATTGTGCTAGATTGTACTAGATTGTACTGGATTGTACTATATTGTACTGGCTTGTACTGGATTGTACTAGATTGTACTGGATTGTACTAGATTGTACTAGATTGTACTGGATTGTACTAGATTGTACTGGATTGTACTGGATTGTACTAGATTGTACTGGATTGTACTAGATTGTACTGGATTGTACTGGATTGTACTATATTGTACTATATTGTACTGGCTTGTACTGGATTGTACTGGATTGTACTAGATTGTACTAGATTGTACTGGATTGTACTAGATTGTACTGGATTGTACTGGATTGTACACGATTGTGCTAGATTGTACTGGATTGTACTAGATTGTACTAGATTGTACTAGATTGTACTGGATTGTACTATATTGTACTGGCTTGTACTGGATTGTACTAGATTGTACTGGATTGTACTAGATTGTACTGGATTGTACTGGATTGTACTAGATTGTAGTGGATTGTACTGGATTGTACTAGATTGTACTGGATTGTACTAGATTGTACTAGATTGTACTAGATTGTACTGGATTGTACTGGATTGTACTAGATTGTACTAGAATGTACTAGATTGTACTGGCTTGTACTGGATTGTACTGGATTGTACTAGATTGTACTAGAATGTACTAGATTGTACTGGATTGTACTGGATTGTACTAGATTGTACTAGATTGTACTGGCTTGTACTGGATTGTACTGGATTGTACTAGATTGTACTAGAATGTACTAGATTGTACTGGATTGTACTGGATTGTACTGGATTGTACTAGAATGTACTAGAATGTACTGGCTTGTACATTATACTGTGCAACGTTATTGTATTCTGGTCCCAGGTCTCATGTCAACTCGTGTTTAGCACAGCAAGGAGTGGCATAATGACACAAACACACTGGTACCCAGGATAACACCATTGTATTGTAAGTGTAATATCCAAATATCCAGGCTACAGTGTATGAGTTAGAATTGTCTGACCATGTCTTTTTCTCTCCCTCTCTCACACACCCTGGACCGATGTGCCCTGGACCGATGTGCCCTGGACCGATGTGCCCTGGACCGATGTTCCCCTGGCTGTCCACCTCCTCGGAA
This sequence comes from Salvelinus fontinalis, assembly GCF_029448725.1. Classification (NCBI taxonomy): domain Eukaryota; kingdom Metazoa; phylum Chordata; class Actinopteri; order Salmoniformes; family Salmonidae; genus Salvelinus; species Salvelinus fontinalis. The sequence continues at coordinate 10,357,153 of NC_074696.1, forward strand.
ACTGTATCTCTGATATGTGGTGAGTATTTAATTTCATCCGCTTGGATGTTGACGAGAGGAAAGCTCAGCAGAAACTGCCACTTTGTTGTGATGGACATAATGCACATAATGTTTGTGTGTGTGTACAGTGTGTGTGTGCGTGTGTGTGTGTGTGTGTGTGTGTGTGTGTGTACAGTGTGTGTGTGTGTGTGTGTGTGTGTGTGTGTGTGTGTGTGTGTGTGTGTGTGTGTGTGTGTACAGTGTGTGTGTGTGTGTGTGTGTACAATGTGTGTGTGTGTACAGTGTGTGTGTGTGTGTGTGTGTGTGTACAGTGTGTGTGTGTGTGTGTGTGTGTGTGTGTGTGTGTGTGTGTGTGTGTGTGTGTGTGTGTGTGTGTGTGTGTGTGTGTGTGTGTGTGTGTGTGCAGTGTGTGTGTGTGTGTGTGTACAGTGTGTGTGTGTGTGTACAGTGTGTGTGTGTGTGTACAGTGTGTGTGTGTGTGTGTGTGTGTGTGTGTGTGTGTGTGTGTGTGTGTGTGTGTGTGTGTGTGTGTGTGTGTGTGTGTGTACAGTGTGTGTACAGTGTGTGTACAGTGTGTACAGTGTGTGTGTGTGTGTGTGTGTGTGTGTGTGTGTGTGTGTGTGTGTGTGTGTGCAGTGTGTGTGTGTGTGTACAGTGTGTGTGTGTGTCTGTGTGTGTACAGTGTGTGTGTGTGTGTGTGTGTGTGTGTGTGTGTACAGTGTGTGTGTACAGTGTGTGTGTGTGTGTGTGTGTGTGTGTGTGTGTGTGTGTGTGTGTGTGTGTGTGTGTGTGTGTGTGTGTGTGTGTCTGTGTGTGTGTCTGTACAGTGTGTACAGTGTGTTTGTGTGTGTTCACAGTGTGTGTGTTTACAGAGTTTGTGTGTGTTCACAGTGTGTGTCTGTGTGTTTACAGTGTGTGTGTGTGTGTATCTTCCTGACCTACACAGTGTTGATATAGTTCCTATTAACCTGTACATCCAAAAGGAGAGCGCGTGCTTTTTGCTCTATAACATGGCCTGCTGCTTCAGGAAGCAGTGTGGACACAACAAGGGTATAAAACAGCTCTGAAAACAAGAGGTAATGTACTGTACCAAACTGCTGAGGCTGGGTTTTTCCTAACATCATCAGAGCACTTTCTGAACATTTCAGCCTGGTTAACCCACATCCCATTCTACCTCACTCCAGGTGTCAGTAGTTATGCACCAGGGACTCAGTAGACCTACATTATGAGATTTCAGCCACTTTTGTGTTGATTTCCACACTCGAATGTGTTGAGATCAAAAGTAATTCTCTGTGAAGCGTCAGACAGCTTTGAGTAATCTTTGGCATTTTCCTTTTGAGACAAAGGCCTCACATTCCCCAACTTTAAAAGGTAGCACTCTGATGTTTGTGTTGTGTCTGTTTATTTTCCAATGGCCCGAATCCAGGGCCGGACCACCACATCTGGGGCCCTGAACGCACCTTCCTCCAGGCTAGAATCTTTTTGCAACTTTGATAAGAGAGAAGAAGAAAAAACAATTCAGCGGTGGGTTCTCTTCAACTCTCCCAGCCAATCACGAGGCAGACATGACAAAACGTTGTGATTCAAAGGCAAAGTTTGCAAAACTCTTTGCAGTGGTGGTAGCCACTCATTAAAATAACCTCTGTGATCTCCTTCTTCCTAGCTAGTATTTTGTATTTTTTTTCAAGCGGATCATAGTAGTGACGTACAGATGTTGGATGTTGACCTCGTCACTCTTTTTTTTTGCAAACATTTTCTTGCTGCTCAGTAAATTAAAACAAAAATGAGCCTTGTGATTCTCTGAAAAAGAGCAGTTCTCTTTCTGACCATGCAGGGGCAGTCAAGACATCTTACTCCATACATTTTCCCTGACACCCAATGAATGCATAGCAGGTCAGGAAAATTGCCTAATTCACACAGTTATCAAGAGAACATCCCTGGTCATCCTTACTGCCTCTGATCTGGAGGACTCACTAAACAGAGAACATCCCTGGTCATCCCTACTGCCTCTGATCTGGAGGACTCACTAAACAGAGAACATCCCTGGTCATCCCTACTGCCTCTGATCTGGAGGACTCACTAAACAGAGAACATCCCTGGTCATCCCTACTGCCTCTGATCTGGAGGACTCACTAAACACATGCTTCGCTTGTAAATTATGTCTGAGGGTTGGAGTGTGCCCATGGCTATACGTTAATAACTTTTTTTATTTTTTATTAAATGGTGCCCTCTGGTTTGCTTAATATAAGGAATTTGAAATTATTTATACATTTACTTTTGATACTTAAGTATATTTAAAACCAAATACTTTTAGACTTTTACTCAAGTTGTATTTTACTGGGTGACTTTCACTTTTACTTGAGTCATTTTCTATTAAGGTATCTTTACTTCTGCTCAAGTATGACAATTGGTAACTTTTCCCACCACTGGGATTTCGCGACTACCCCCGAACGCACCTGCCCCCTGGAGATCTGATTGGTAATCTGACCCTGGAGATCTGGTCGGTAATCTGACCCTGGAGATCTGATTGGTAATCTGACCCTGGAGATCTGATTGGTAATCTGACCCTGGAGATCTGGTCGGTAATCTGACCCTGGAGATCTGATTGGTAATCTGACCCTGGAGATCTGGTCGGTAATCTGACCCTGGAGATCTGGTCGGTAATCTGACCCTGGAGATCTGGTCGGTAATCTGACCCTGGAGATCTGATCGGTAATCTGACCCTGGAGATCTGGTCGGTAATCTGACCCTGGAGATCTGGTCGGTAATCTGACCCTGGAGATCTGGTCGGTAATCTGACCCTGGAGATCTGGTCGGTAATCTGACCCTGGAGATCTGGTCGGTAATCTGACCCTGGTCGAATCAGTACTGTCAGTAAATCACACAGATTTAGATTTCAAATCTCAGAATCTTCTCCACAGGTAAAAATGTATCCCTTTCCTGCCCCCTTGTGGCCGAGAGAGATAGAGATCAGAATTGATCCCTCTCACTGATTTCTGAGTTCGGAAAAACACATGTAGCATGGTTTCAGATGTATTGGTGCTGTCATTCCAACTCCTGTGGTCATTGTCACGTCAAACATGTATAGCAGTTGGCAAGACGGCACAAACAGATCTGGGACCAGGCTAGCAAATAATTTCTGCTGGAGAATGTTGCAATAACTGTATGGCTCAGTTGGTAGAGCATGGTGCTTCCCTGGGCCACCCATAGGGAAAATGAATGCATGCATGACTGTAAGAAGCCTTGGATATTATATATTATTATAACAGACAGACAGTCTGGGCTCAGACAGACAGTAGCCTGGGGTTCACTGTCTCACTGCCTATCCTGTCTCCTGTCTCACTGCCTTACCTCTCCTGTCTCTTGTCTCCTGTCTCTTGTCTCCTGTCTCTTGTCTCCTGTCTCTTGTCTCCTGTCTCTTGTTCAGAGCTGGAGTGGGGACAGCAGCACCCTAAGAGATGATGCGTCTAGAGCTTATCTAGATCACACAATAAATATACTTTGTTCTTTTGACAGTTGGGACAACTGTGAGTATAGTAGTACATACAGCTGCAGAATGTGATAGGAATTCAGTAGAAAATATGATATATATTCAGGAGACATCTTTCAAGACTGGAACTTATCAGTGAGCGTGATTGATTGTTGCCTTTAGTGCCATTACAGAGACTGACAGAGGGAATTTGACCAAGTGAATATGATTGAGTATGAGGTTATTGTATGCAATATGAGGTTATTGTATACAATATGAGGTTGTTGTATACAGTATGAGGTTATTGTTGTTTACAATATGAGTTTGCTGTATACAATATGAGGTTGCTGTATACAATATGAGGTTATTGTTGTTTACAATATGAGGTTATTGTTTACAATATGAGGTTATTGTTTACAATATGAGGTTATTGTTGTTTACAATATGAGGTTATTGTTTACAATATGAGGTTGTTGTATACAATATGAGGTTATTGTTGTTTACAATATGAGGTTATTGTTTACAATATGAGGTTATTGTTTACAATATGAGGTTGTTGTATACAATATGAGGTTATTGTTTACAATATGAGGTTATTGTTTACAATATGAGGTTATTGTATACAATATGAGGTTGTTGTTTACAATATGAGGTTATTGTATACAATATGAGGTTATTGTTTACAATATGAGGTTGTTGTTTACAATATGAGGTTATTGTATACAATATGAGGTTGTTGTTTACAATATGAGGTTATTGTTGTTTACAATATGAGGTTATTGTATACAATATGAGGTTATTGTTTACAATATGAGGTTGTTGTTTACAATATGAGGTTATTGTATACAATATGAGGTTGTTGTATACAATATGAGGTTATTGTATTGTCACGTTCCTGACCTGTTTCTGTTAGTTTGTTGTATGTGTTAGTTGGTCAGGACGTGAGGTTGGGTGGGCATTCTATGTTTTCTGTTTCTGTGTTGGTTTTTGGGTTGCCTGGTATGGCTCTTAATTAGAGGCAGGTGTTTGGCGTTCCTCTAATTAAGAGTCATATTTAGGTAGGCGTTGTCACAGTGTTCGTTGTGGGTGATTGTCTTCCGTGTCTGTGTATGTCGTTGCACCACACGGGACTGTTTTCGTTTTGTTTTGTTCATCGTTGTTTTTGTGTAGCCTGTTTTCTCTATTCGTGCGTTCTTCTTGTTTCATGTAAGTTCGTCGTCTAGGTCTGTCTACACCGTTTGTTGTTTTGTTAGTTTATTCAAGTTCGTGTTTTCGTTTAAAATAAATATGTGTTCAAACTCCACTGCGCCTTGGTTCGATCAATACTCCTCCTTTTCAACCGAAGAGAAGGAGGACCGCCGTTACATGTATACAATATGAGGTTGTTGTTTACAATATGAGGTTATTGTTTACAATATGAGGTTATTGTTTACAGTATGAGGTTATTGTTTACAATATGAGGTTATTGTTTACAGTATGAGGTTGTTGTTTACAGTATGAGGTTATTGTTTACAATATGAGGTTATTGTTTACAGTATGAGGTTGTTGTTTACAGTATGAGGTTGTTGTTTACAATATGAGGTTGTTGTTTACAATATGAGGTTGTTGTTTACAGTATGAGGTTGTTGTTTACAGTATGAGGTTGTTGTTTACAATATGAGGTTGTTGTTTACAATATGAGGTTGTTGTTTACAATATGAGGTTGTTGTTTACAATATGAGGTTGTTTTTGTTGTTGTTAGTGAAGTTATTATATGTTTTCTAAATGGACTACACTGCAGGATGTAGGCTAGTCTGAATTAACGTGAAAGATTATCTACACATTGAGCTACGCACTTTGTTAGATCTGGAGTGCAGACTAGTCAACAGACATATTGGTTCAGACTAGTCAACAGACATATTGGTGCAGACTAGTCAACAGACATATTGGTGCAGACTAGTCAACAGACATATTGGTGCAGACTAGTCAACAGACATATTGGTGCAGACTAGTCAACAGACATATTGGTGCAGACTAGTCAACAGACATATTGGTGCAGACTAGTCAACAGACATATTGGTGCAGACTAGTCAACAGACATATTGGTGCAGACTAGTCAACAGACATATTGGTGCAGACTAGTCAACAGACATATTGGTGCAGACTAGTCAACAGACATATTGGTGCAGACTAGTCAACAGACATATTGGTGCAGACTAGTCAACAGACATATTGGTGCAGACTAGTCAACAGACATATTGGTGCAGACTAGTCAACAGAACATATTGGTGCAGACTAGTCAACAGACATATTGGTGCAGACTAGTCAACAGACATATTGGTGCAGACTAGTCAACAGACATATTGTATATTGTTGCAGACTAGTGAACAGACATATTGGTGCAGACTAGTCAACAGACATATTGGTGCAGACTAGTTAACAGACATATTGGTGCAGACTAGTCAACAGACATATTGGTGCAGACTAGTCAACAGACATATTGGTGCAGACTAGTTAACAGACATATTGTATATTGTTGCAGGCTAGTCAACATACATATTGGTTCAGACTAGTCAACAGACATATTGGTGCAGACTAGTCAACATACATATTGGTACAGACTAGTCAACAGACATATTGGTGCAGACTAGTCAACAGACATATTGGTGCATACTAGTCAACAGACATATTGGTGCAGACTAGTCAACAGACATATTGGTGCAGACTAGTTAACAGACATATTGGTGCAGACTAGTTAACAGACATATTGGTGCAGACTAGTCAACAGACATATTGGTGCAGACTAGTCAACAGACATATTGGTTCAGACTAGTCAACAGACATATTGGTACAGACTAGTCAACAGACATATTGGTGCAGACTAGTCAACAGACATATTGGTGCAGCCTAGTCAACAGACATATTGGTGCAGCCTAGTCAACAGACATATTGGTGTAGACTAGTCAACAGACATATTGGTGCAGCCTAGTCAACAGACATATTGGTGCAGACTAGTCAACATACAGGTCTGACTCACAGTGTGACATTTCAATGGCCTATATATGGTTGGTAAAGTAAAGTCGTGGCCAAAAGTTTTGAGAATGACACAAATATAAATTTCCACAAAGTATGCTGCTTCAGTGTCTTTAGATATTTTTGTCAGCTGTTACTATGGAATACTGAAGGATAATTACAAGCATTTCATAAGTGTCAAAGGCTTTTATTGACAATTACATGAAGTTGATGCAAAGAGTCAATATTTGCAGTGTTGACCCTTCTTTTTCCAAGACCTCTGTAATCCGCCCTGACATGCTGTCACATCCTGACTGATGGCAGCCCATTCTTGCATAATCAATGCTTGGAGTTTGTCAGAATTTGTGGGTTTTTGTTTGTCCACCCGCCTCTTGAGGATTGACAACAAGTCAATGGGATTAAGGTCTGGGGAGTTTCCTGGCCATGGACCCAAAATATCGATGTTTTGTTCCCCGAGCCACTTAGTTATCACTTTTGCCTATGGCAAGGTGCTCCATCATGCTGGAAAAGGCATTGTTCGTCACCAAACTGTTCCTGGATGGCTGGGAGAAGTTGCTCTCGGAGGATGTGTTGGTACCATTCTTTATTCATGGTGTGTTCTTAGGCAGAATTGTGAGTGAGTCCACTCCCCTGGCTGAGAAGCAACCTCACACATGGATGGTCTCAGGATGCTTTACTGTTGGCATGACACCGGACTGATGGTAGCGCTCACCTTGTCTTCTCCGGACAAGCTTTTTTCCGGATGCCCCAAACAATCGGAAAGGGGATTCATCAGAGAAAATGACTTTACCCCAGTCCTCAGTCCAATCCCTGTACCTTTTGCAGATTATCAGTCTGTCCCTGATGTTTTTCCTGGAGAGAAGTGGCTTCTTTGCTGCCCTTCTTGACACCAGACTATCCTCCAAAAGTTTTCCCCTCACTGTACGTGCAAATGCACTCACACCTGCCTGCTGCCATTCCTGAGCAAGCGCTGTACTGGTGGTGCCTCGATCCCGCATCTGAATCAACTTTAGGAGACGGTCCTGGCGCTTGCTGGACTTTCTTGGGCGCCCTGAAGTCTTCTCCACAACAATTGAACCGCTCTCCTTGAAGTTCTTGATGATCCGATAAATGGTTGATTTAGGTGCAATCTTACTGGCAGCAATATCCTTGCCTGTGAAGCCCTTTTTGTGCAAAGCAATGATGACGGCACGTGTTTCCTTGCAGGTAACCATGGTTGACAGAGGAACAACAATGATTCCAAGCACCACCCTCCTTTTGAAGCTTCCAGTCTGTTATTCGAACTCAATCAGCATGACAGAGTGATCTCCAGCCTTGTCCTCATCGACACTCACACCTGTGTTAACGAGAGAATCACTGACATGTCAGCTGGTCCTTTTGTGGCAGGGCTGAAATGCAGTGGAAATGTTTTTTGGGGATTCTATTCATTTGCATGGCAAAGAGGGACTTTGCAATTAATTGCAATTCATCTGATCACTCTTCATAATATTCTGGAGTATATGCAAATTGCCATCATACAAACTGCAGACGTTGTGAAAATTAATATTTGTGTCATTCTCAAAACTTTTGGCCACGACTGTACGTAGTTGTGATGTGTACTGCCATACAGTCATTCTGAGGTGATAATGAACTGTCAGATCAGGAGGAGGTACAGTAGTCAGACCAGGAGGAGGTAGAGTAGTCAGATCAGGAGGAGGTACATTAGTCAGACCAGGAGGAGGTACAGTAGTCAGACCAGTAGTCAGACCAGGAGGAGGTACAGTAGTCAGACCAGGAGGAGGTACAGTAGTCAGACCAGGAGGAGGTACAGTAGTCAGACCAGGAGGAGGTAGAGTAGTCAGACCAGGAGGAGGTACAGTAGTCAGACCAGGAGGAGGTAGAGTAGTCAGACCAGGAGGAGGTACAGTAGTCAGACCAGGAGGAGGTAGAGTAGTCAGATCAGGAGGAGGTACATTAGTCAGACCAGGAGGAGGTACAGTAGTCAGACCAGTAGTCAGACCAGGAGGAGGTACAGTAGTCAGACCAGGAGGAGGTACAGTAGTCAGACCAGGAGGAGGTACAGTAGTCAGACCAGGAGGAGGTAGAGTAGTCAGACCAGGAGGAGGTACAGTAGTCAGACCAGGAGGAGGTAGAGTAGTCAGACCAGGAGGAGGTACAGTAGTCAGACCAGGAGGAGGTACAGTAGTCAGACCAGGAGGAGGTAGAGTAGTCAGACCAGGAGGAGGTACAGTAGTCAGACCAGGAGGAGGTACAGTATTCAGACCAGTGTTCAGACCAGTGTTCAGACCAGTCGTCAGACCAGTCGTCAGACCAGTAGCGTGGAGGTCTAGTAGGAAGTGGTGATGTACAGTAGGAGGGCGGAGCCTGTGAGTTGTCATGATCTACTCAGAACAGACATTTCTGGGTCTGTCTCGTGACATCACAGCGGCATGGGACAACCATAGAAATATGATCTCATCCTTCTTCTGTGGGGACACACAGCAATAGACAGAACACTGACTCTCAGCTCCATTAATAGTGCAAAAAATAGCCCCAAGTCACTCTCTCTCTTATATTCAAAAAGATTGCAGGCACAGCTATACGATACCTGCAAATGAGAATATGTTCTCAGTAAATTTAGCTGGTAAAATAAGGTTGTCATGTCCATCCATTAATGGGAATATATGGGAAATGATTCACCAAGAAACACACAGACATGTAGTTCAGCGTTCAGACAGCAGGGAGCAGCAGAGAGCCGGACAGGGAAACTGAACAGGTGGTCACTGGCTCGGCCATGGGATTGACAACATGAAACCAACGTCAACATGGAGGAGACGGGCATAGAGATGTATAAAAAAGATGATCCCAGGAGAGAGGAGAAACAGTGTTTTAAATGTATCTATCTGGATTTCGGATAGTATTAAATGCATAGATATATAATGAATAGAACTGGAGTTCCCATTCAAGTCAATGATTTGTCCGTTCTATTCATTCTATTTCTATGCATTTAATCCTATCTGAAATCCAGATAGATAACATTTTAAAAACTGGGCCCAGGGAATTCTTATAACCCCAAATAAAGTGTACTAAATCCTAATCTCTGATTGGATGTTTGATACATAGTACTATCACCTTTCAGACCACGTCTCTTGGGATGATGACACAGTTTTACTCTTGCTATTACAGAGGAATGGTTTGGAGGGGGGCATGAAGATACCCTGGGTTATCTTCTCTGACGTATTTTTACTGGTGAAATTAAGCATTATACCACAGACAGACAGACAGACAGACAGGCAGAGAGACAGAGAGAGGAGGTAAAAGTAGAGGACATTTAGGAACAACAAATTAAATCTTTCCGGCATCATAGTTTATTTAGCGATGTTGGTGATGAATATGTATTACAGCTGGTGCAAACAGGAATCCCATATGTGGCTAAAGCCATTTGTGCACAATGATACATGGATATACGTATATGCAATTTCCTCAATCAGGTACAAGCTGTGGGGCGATGGGACACCAGAGGGAATAGTTCAACTGTAGCCACAGCACAGTCTAATCTGCTGCACAAAAAGACAAGTCACATTTGTGGGAATACAAAAGTGGTCCTGATTAAGCACGCATGGTTAGCCGTACACCCCCCCCCCCCCCCCCCCCCCCCCCGAGTATGTTCACATCCTATTTCACCTGCATCTGTATTATCACCATCAAAACATCTCTACATTGGTGTCTAGACAAACGGAGAGAAGACAGACTAATTAGTAGAGGCTGAAGGGTTGCACTGATCCCCTTCCGCTATCCCCTCCTCACACTACCATTATAAGACTGGTTGTTTGGATCCTATCCCCTCCTCACACTACCATTATAAGACTGGTGGTTTGGAACCTATCCCCTCCTCACACTACCATTATAAGACTGGTGGTTTGGAACCTATCCCCTCCTCACACTACCATTATAAGACTGGTTGTTTGGAACCTATCCCCTCCTCACACTACCATTATAAGACTGGTGGTTTGGAACCTATCCCCTCCTCACACTACCATTATAAGACTGGTGGTTTGGAACCTATCCCCTCCTCACACTACCATTATAAGACTGGTTGTTTGGAACCTATCCCCTCCTCACACTACCATTATAAGACTGGTTGTTTGGAACCTATCCCCTCCTCACACTACCATTATAAGACTGGTGGTTTGGAACCTATCCCCTCCTCACACTACCATTATAAGACTGGTTGTTTGGATCCTATCCCCTCCTCACACTACCATTATAAGACTGGTGGTTTGGATCCTATCCCCTCCTCATTATAAGACTGGTTGTTTGGATCCTATCCCCTCCTCATTATAAGACTGGTGGTTTGGATCCTATCCCCTCCTCACACTGCCATTATAAGACTGGTGGTTTGGAACCTATCCCCTCCTCACACTACCATTATAAGACTGGTTGTTTGGATCCTATCCCCTCCTCATTATAAGACTGGTGGTTTGGATCCTATCCCCTCCTCACACTGCCATTATAAGACTGGTTGTTTGGAACCTATCCCCTCCTCACACTACCATTATAAGACTGGTGGTTTGGAACCTATCCCCTCCTCACACTGCCATTATAAGACTGGTGGTTTGGATCCTATCCCCTCCTCACACTACCATTATAAGACTGGTTGTTTGGAACCTATCCCCTCCTCACACTACCATTATAAGACTGGTGGTTTGGAACCTATCCCCTCCTCACACTACCATTATAAGACTGGTGGTTTGGAACCTATCCCCTCCTCACACTACCATTATAAGACTGGTGGTTTGGATCCTATCCCTAAATAAAGTTTTAATGAAAATATGTAATTCGTTGTTATTTTAATATGTTGGTAACACTTTGTAGTAAACCCGTGGGGTGTTGGGTTACTAGGCAATACAACAAACATAACAACGGAATCGCGTAGGCTTGGCTCGGTCCTTCTTCTCAGCTTCTCCCCCGTGTCTCTCCCCCGTGTTTCTCCCCCGTGTTTCTCCCCCGTGTCTATCTCTCTGTTCTCTCCCGCTGTGTGCCACGGTGCTCCCTTTATGTGGCCTCCACGGCTGGTTGGCGCTCTCCACGAATTACCTCTACCCGGAGCCATCCATGTCGGGGTGCCCAGCCCGTGTACTCCCAGCAGAGGGAGACAACATCGCGGGACACGTACATCCCCTCTATCACCAACCCCCGGGGTAGACCTTCCGGGATACCACAGCTTTTATAAAAGCAATAAGACATGCGAGGCATTGCATTATCATGGAGAGGAGAGGAGCAAGGTGGGATACTCTATCGCGTCGAGCCGAACAATGCCATTTACCTGCCATTTACATGCCTTATTGCTCAATTAAAACACTGCTGAATAGTATGATGTCATGTGTTGGGGTACCATAGAGGTGATTGATTGCACCCCCCAGTTGCGATATTGTTTGAGGGAGATAAAGTGGAATTCAGATTGATTTAGTAGGTGTGATGCTTGTTAGTGACAGTTATTCCATCACTTATCACAGGTTTTAAGTAGGCTGTTATTTACATTGGGTATTGTATTGTCAGTGTGGTACGGTGGAGATTGTATTGTCAGGGTGGTACAGTGGGTATTGTATTGTCAGGGTGGTACATGGGTATTGTATTGTATTGTCAGGCTGGTACGGTGGGTATTGTATTGTATTGTCAGGGTGGTACATGGGTATTGTATTGTATTGTCAGGGTGTTAGGGTGGGTATTGTATTGTATTGTCAGTGTGGTACGGTGGAGATTGTATTGTCAGGGTGGTAGAGTGGGTGTTGTATTGTCAGGCTGGTACGGTGGGTGTTGTATTGTATTGTATTGTCAGGGTGGTACATGGGTATTGTATTGTATTGTCAGGGTGGTAGGGTGGGTATTGTATAGTCAGGGTGGTACGGTGGGTATTGTATTGTATTGTCAGGGTGGTAGGGTGGGCATTGTATAGTCAGGGTGGTAGGGTGGATATTGTATAGTCAGGGTGGTACGGTGGGTATTGTATTGTATTGTCAGGGTGGTAGGGTGGGTATTGTATTGTCAGGATGGTAGGGTGGATATTGTATTGTCAGGGTGGTAGGGTGGGTATTGTATTATCAGGGTGGTAGGGTGGGTATTGTATTGTCAGGGTGGTAGGGTGGGTATTGTATTGTCAGGGTGGTAGGCAGGGTATTGTATTGTCAGGGTGGTAGGCAGGGTATTGTATTGTCAGGGTGGTACAGAGGGTATTATATTGTCAGGGTGGCAGGGTGGGTATTGTATGGTTAGGGTGGTAGGGTGGGTATTGTATTGTCAGGCTGGTTCGGTGGGTATTGTATTGTCAGGGTGGTAGGGTGGGTATTGTATTGTCAGGGTGGTAGGGTGGGTATTGTATTATCAGGGTGGTAGGGTGGGTATTGTATTATCAGGGTGGTAGGGTGGGTATTGTATTGTCAGGGTGGTAGGGTGGGTATTGTATTGTCAGGGTGGTAGGCAGGGTATTGTATTGTCAGGGTGGTAGGCAGGGTATTGTATTGTCAGGGTGGTACAGAGGGTATTATATTGTCAGGGTGGCAGGGTGGGTATTGTATTGGCAGGGTGGCAGGGTGGGTATTGTATTGTCAGGGTGGTAGTCAGGGTATTGTATTGTCAGGGTGGTACAGAGGGTATTGTATTGTCAGGGTGGCAGGGTGGGTATTGTATTGTCAGGGTGGCAGGGTGGGTATTGTATTGTCAGGGTGGCAGGGTGGGTATTGTATTGGCAGGGTGGCAGGGTGGGTATTGTATTGTCAGGGTGGTACGGAGGGTATTGAATTGGTGGTAATAGTGGAAGTGGATGGAGGTAATTATAGACCACATGCTCAGCTGGAGCGACAATCACAGATTACAATGGAGGTGGGATGGAGAGGAGGTTGGAGGGAGAGAAGAGGAGCGGGGGAAGAGAGGAGGGGAGGTGGGAGGCAGGGAGATGAGGGTGAGAAGAAGAGGGGGGAGGGAGAGGAGAGGAGCTGGGGAAGAGAGGAGGGGAGGTGGGAGGCAGGGAGATGAGGGTGAGAAGAAGAGGAGGGAGGGAGCGAGAGGAGAGGAGGGTGTGGAGAGGACAGGAGAGGAGCGAGGTGGGAGGGAGAGAAGGTGGAAGGGAGAAGAGGGAAAGGAGTGGGGAACGTTCTGGAATAGAGGTGGTGACGACGCAAGAGGGGAGGGAGGTGTGCCATTGTGTGTGTGTGTGTGTGTGTGTGTGTGTGTGTGTGTGTGTGTGTGTGTGTGTGTGTGTGTGTGTGTGTGTGTGTGTGTGTGTGTGTGTGTGTGCGTGTGTGTGCGTGTGTGTGTGTGTGTGAGAGAGAGAGAGAGCAAAAGAAAGAGAAAGTGTGTCAGTGTGTGTGTGCCTTCCTTCTGCTCCCCTCCTCTCTGCTCCCACTGCTCCCCTCCTCTCTGCTCCCACTGCTCCCCTCCTCTCTGGGGACCCTGCTCCCCTCCTCTCTGGGGACCCTGCTCCCCTCCTCTCTGGGGACACTGCTCCCCTCCTCTCTGCTCCACCTGCCCCCCTCCTCTCTGGGGATCCTGCTCCCCTCCTCTCTGGGGACCCTGCTCCCCTCCTCTCTGGGGACACTGCTCCCCTCCTCTCTGCTCCACCTGCCCCCCTCCTCTCTGGGGACCCTGCTCCCCTCCTCTCTGCTCCACCTGCTCCCCTCCTCTCTGGGGACCCTGCTCCCCTCCTCTCTGGGGACCCTGCTCCCCTCCTCCCTGCTCGCCTCCTCCCTGCTCCCCCTGCTCCTCTCCTCACTGGGGACCCGGTCTCTTTACATTAGAGATGGAGGGGTGTAACATCATAAGGCTAAAAAAAAGAAAACCAAAGATTGTCTATTATATTGACAAGATAGTTAAGTGACCACTCTAACAATGGAAATACATGTCCTCAAGATGGAAGGCAGGCGGGAGGAGGCCAGATCAGGTGGGACCATTCTAGCCAATGAGAGGGCAGATACAAGTGTGGAAAAACAGGCCCTAGAGATGGATTGAGGACGTGTCCCCACAGTAGGTCTGTACCTTGGGGAAACTTTACTCCTGAGCTTGTTTTGGAGAAAGTGAGTGTCTAGGCTGTGTGAGATTGCCATTATATATCACAGTAGCTCACAATGAGGACTGCTGATCATAAAGAAATTCAACTATAGTAGCCTGGCCTAGTGGCCATTCTGTATCCACTGAATATTCCCGAGAGTACTTGGCTAAAAGTGTCAGATATACCAGGTACTTTCGCACTGCGCCTTCAAGAGACTCGAATCCAGACCCCTAACGCAACTGCGCACATCTCCTCACCGACGTTAGGCTGGTAGGTATTTATTTGAGGGATCTCATGTATGCCGTTTCTCCATGGAATTGATCTCTTATCAATACGAAGCTTTTTATTCCAGACAGTTTGTATTACATGTAGACTGCACTATACACACGTGTTCTAGTGATTTAGCTGAGTGAGAAGGACGGACTTTTTTGTGTGTGTTTAATGTTATTCATTATTCATTGATGGCTGAAATGAGCAAGGGGGGTCTGTGAAAGACGTGGATTAAGTCACCTGATTCACCACATGAATGTAGGCCTAAAGGTGGGAAAGTCGGTAGCTGAGTGAATAGAACGTGTTTTATTCTATTAGAACGTGTTTTATTCTATTAGAACGTGTTTTATTCTATTAGAACGTGAGCGCTGTTCTGTGAGCATGAGTGCGGTTTCCCCGAGCTGTTCCGACCAGCTCTATTGTCACAACAAGGTGTGTAGATGCTCCAGGGTTGCGGACCTTGAACAATCACTCTTTTAGTAACCATGTTATGAAAATGTACCTCCCGGACATTGAATTGATTCCGGTTAATTCCCTATACCTAAATACAATCAATTTTAAATAATTTAGGCTATCAGCTGCGTGCCTTTTTTTTTTTTTTGTCTGTTATATAATCTGCTACATTTATCCTTAGAAATATATACAATGATTTTCTTAGAATATTAACACATGATCTGTGTCCTTGGTTACGACGGTGCAGCCTTGGCGCTTGCCATCGAACACCAACCTCGAACCAGCCTGATTGGATTAGGCTGGTCTCTGCCCGTTGCCCATTGGCCACTGCAATAAATACACTTATCTCATTGCATACGAAGCCACCTCCTTTTTGCTAGAACCTAAACACATTTTAAAAACATAGCCCGGATAATAACACACATGGAATTGCCACTCTGTTTATCCAATGCGCGAAAGTAATAGGCAACCAACCGTCGATATTCACTGAGGAGTATTTCTTTATTTTCATGAAATATATAGAAAAAGGTAAGTGCAATGGGAAACTTTAACAATGGATTATGTATTGTGTGATGAGATGCACGCGAGGAAATAAATATGTTGACATTTTTTTTCACATTCGGCGCCATTTTCAGACAGACTCTTTAAACACCTGCCGTCCGCCTGTTCTCGACAAGTCTCCGATGCTCGGATTTATTTGATAAAACAACGTTGCATTCTAACCGATACATGTTTACCCGTTTCATTGATCGAAGGCGTAAGAATAGAAGTGATTTGTGCACCTCACAATAAAGATAATTATAGAACAATCTAGAATGTGGCTGCTGATTTGAGGGTAGGCATTGTGTTCGGCGTGGAAAAGTTCACAAATAGGAAACAGTGAAACAAATATGTAACATTTCAACTGATTCACAAATATTGGAAAATATTTCAAGTGTATTGGGGATAAGGGAAAAGCGACTGTATAGCGATCCAATCAGATCAAAGAACTATGAATGGATCTTCGCAATAAACCACATTGTAGTCAATGTCAAAACAAACAAGACACTGCGTGTGTTGATAAAGATATTTTCACGTTCATATCAAATTATTTCTGTTAACAAAGGTTAAAAACTATCAAAGATTATCTCGATAGGCTAATTATAGTGCCAATTAAACAGAAAATTAGATCTCCTACATTCTTTTATTTTTTCTTTGTCTTCTTTGAATCTCTTTTGCTAACATTTCACTGTGGCTTTGTATAGCTTTCAAAATACTTATTTAATTATCCAGGCATTGAAAAGCCCAATCGCCTCTGTGATACTATCCTTTATTACGGATTTATTACAAGGGAGCACCTGCATAGGGAGGGACACATGAGATCATAACAGAGAAGCTGTTTTAATTTATCGTCACCCAAGTCTACCTGATTCAAAGAAACACCACACCATGCCCCTTCACTAGTAGCCTACAACCCCAGAGAGGTGAGACATGTCCTCTATCAAGTGAAATATTTTCCTACCATTTCATTTGTCTATACTGTACAATTAAATTACTCTGAATATAATTTTGCATAATAGTATAAGTATTATTCTCGGATAGGAAACACAACTTTTCTCATTGTCCCAAGAGACAAGTGTGTCCCCTTGCGACATGCACATGTGCTTTCTGGGGTGTGAGTGACATAAGGAGACACTCCAGCATAGCTAATGGGAGAGAGAGCGAGAGAGAGGGGG
Source organism: Salvelinus fontinalis (assembly GCF_029448725.1). Taxonomy (NCBI): domain Eukaryota; kingdom Metazoa; phylum Chordata; class Actinopteri; order Salmoniformes; family Salmonidae; genus Salvelinus; species Salvelinus fontinalis. The sequence continues at coordinate 10,374,095 of NC_074696.1, forward strand.
TTTCCAGGACCAACTATTCACTGACTGAATATGTAATGCTGCTGCAGGTCTGTCTTAACACATTTTGTAAACGCAGATGCGTCAATTTCAATGATTGGATGAAAGAACAATGAGAGCTCTTTGTCCTAAATGGCACCCTATTCCCTTTATAGTGGCCTACTTTTGACCAGAGCCCCATAGGGATACACATAGGACTTTGGTAAGAAGTAGTACACTATATCTGGGAATAGGGTGCCACTTAAATGTCGCGTGCGCGAGCGTCGCAAAATAAATTTAGAAATCCATGTTATTCAATTATTGCACCCACACTGCTTGCGCGCGCCAACGAGTGTCTGCGACACCAGGGGCTAAAATAGATGTCGTTCCTATTTCTGACGCAGATCGCGCTGCAAGTCCTGCCTCTCCCATCTCATTGGTTTATAGAAGCAGGTACCCACGTGCCATCTCCTCATTGGTTATACCCACGTGGGTGATAGAAAGACGAACTGTTTTGCCGGTAGTTGTGGTAATACGATGAAAGTTTAGATGCGATCACCATATAATTTAAACAATGAAAAAGCCTGGAAGGAGGAGAGATGACTAGAAACGATTCGGTTGGCCGTTTTATGTGTGGATTAATTGTCGGAGTAGAGATCCTTGTGCATTTCAGGTAAAATAACAACTCAATGTTTATATCCCAGGACAAATTAGCTAGCAACAGCAAGCTAGCTAAATAGGACAAATTAATGTTAGCTAGCAAGTGCAAGCTAACTAGCTAAATTACCATACATGTTTAATGCTTTTCGATCTGTCCCCAAATGAATGTCATTGGTTCAGAGTTTGTTTTGATATTTTAACCTGCGTGTCGTGATCGCGTTTGGTGTAGGGGGGCAAAATAAATTTATGCACGATAGTGCATGCGCGCAGCCGGTTTGGGCAAGGTGTAAGGGTGCATATATATATATATATACCCTGTGTTTTGAACGCGAACATACCCCAAAGGGTAGCAGACACTCTTAACACTACACTGTAGGCCTGTCATACTGAGACATGGTTTACTAGTTATGGATGTGACATTTCCCACTAGCGTCGACGTAAAGCTGTAGTCTTAGCAACCCGTCACCCCACGTCATGTCTCTGTGCGGGGGGGGGGGGGGGGGGGGGGTGACATTAGTGCAGAGAAGCATCTAAACTGAGCCTGTATGCAACCCAAATGGTACCCTATTCCCTAAATAGTGGGTTTCCCTATGGGCCCTGGTCAAAAGTAGTGCCCCATTTGGGATGCAGACAGGATGATGGCAGCAGATTACCAGGCTGGCTGCATCTCTCACTTTCACTGAGGATCATCCTCTTTCCCCCCCTCCCCCCCTCTCAACCCTCCTTGGTTACTCTCTCTCTCTCTCTCTCTCTCTCTCTCTCTCTCTCTCTCTCTCTCTTTCTCTGTCTCTGTCTCTCTACTCTCTCTCTGTCTCTCTCTCACCTTGCCAGCTGATTTCCCAAACATTGCCTTGTAAGCGACACTCGCAGAACTCGCAGGGGTACTGCTTGTATCTGAAAACTTTGTAGAAATACTGCTCCCCAAACTGTGATTCTAATCAAACACACACAACGTCTATTAAAACAGACCTTTTCTCTAATGATATGAATACACTTCCCTCATGTTGAGTCCCAGATCTGGGCCCTTGGACCCTTCGTTGTTCCCTTCGTATCTGAAGTACCCTTTTCTGCTTCGTCATCCATTGATGCGTTCAAGAGCTGTACTACATTCATTGAGCTGCCATTGGTCTTACTATAGTATCCAAACAAAACATGTTCTTTCAATTGGATACCGTAGGGGGACAGAATGGTGGGAATGTGACAGAATGGAGGGAATGGGACAGAATGGAGGGAATGAGAGAGAATGGTGGGAATGCGACAGAATGGTGGGAATGAGACATAATGGTGGGAATGAGACAGAATGGTGGGAATGGGACAGAATGGAGGGAATGGGACAGAATGGAGGGAATGGGACAGAATGGAGGGAATGAGAGAGAATGGTGGGAATGGGACAGAATGGAGGGAATGGGACAGAATGGAGGGAATGGAAGGAATGAGAGGGAATGGAAGGACTGGGAGGAATGGGACAGAATAGGTTTGAATGGAGGGAATGGGACAGAATAGGGATGAATGGATGGAATGGGAGGGAATGAGACAGAATGGAGGGAATGGGACAGAATAAGTATGGATGAAGGGAATGGGACAGAATAGGTAGTCAGTAATCAGTAGAGTGGTGTTACTGGTCAGGGGAAACAGTAGTCAGTAGAGTGGTGTTACTGGTCAGGGGAAACAGTAGTCAGTAATCAGTAGAGTGGTGTTACTGGTCAGGGGAAACAGTAGTCAGTAGAGTGGTGTTACTGGTCAGGGGAAGCAGTAGTCAGTAGAGTGGTGTTACTGGTCAGGGGAAGCAGTAGTCAGTAGTCAGTAGAGTGGTGTTACTGGTCAGGGGAAGCAGTAGTCAGTAGTCAGTAGAGTGGTGTTACTGGTCAGGGGAAGCAGTAGTCAGTAGAGTGGTGTTACTGGTCAGGGGAAGCAGTAGTCAGTAGAGTGGTGTTACTGGTCAGGGGAAACAGTAGTCAGTAGAGTGGTGTTACTGGTCAGGGGAAGCAGTAGTCAGTAGAGTGGTGTTACTGGTCAGGGGAAACAGTAGTCAGTAGTCAGTAGAGTGGTGTTACTGGTCAGGGGAAACAGCAACAGGATACATAGGTCTCAACACGATCAAGTTAAGCTGGCCACCATCCTCTCTCTGCGTGCCTAAGCCTGTGTAATTAGTACATGACTGTGGTATGCAGTAGGGATGCAGTGCTGCAGGTGTGGGGGACGTAAATTCAAGCGGGCAGTTGTCATATTGACACCATCGGGGGTATTAGCCAACTGACAAACTCTGTCGTCCTGTGTGATGTTGATTGGACATCTACCGGCACATTGTGTGTCAGCAGCCATAGAAAACAGGAAACCGACGAGGTCGCCATGACAGCTAGCCTGACGATGACACGACTAATCTGAGATTCTGAACTGGTTCTTTGTCCTTCAAGCTATTGACCACAGAAATTTATTTTTTTGTGTAGTAGTTTTTTAACCACACACACATGCATACACATTACACACGCACACACGTAGCACACATCAACGCCAGTGGAGGCTGCTGACGGGAGGACGGCCTCATAATAACGGTGAATGGAATGGCATCAAACACATGGAAACCACGTTTTTCATCTATTTGATACCGTTCCGCTGATTCCGCTCCAGACTTTGCCACGAGCCCGTCCTCCCTAATTAAGGTTCCACAAACCTCCTGTGATTCTCACACACACCATGGACAGACTGAGGTGGTTCTTTTGATAAAGCAGGAAGTAGACACTTCTTGTGTTTTCGTCTTTGCCACCAACCCTTTTTCAAAGCGACTCATTTAGACACACACTGAAGGGTTATAGTACTAGTGTGCTTCAGAATTCAGAGTTCAAAGTAATGTAAAGTAATGTTACTATGTCTACTGCACTTTAATAAGAGGAGAATGACCCAATGTTCTACTTGGTTGGTCTATAGCCTATTGCCTATGCTCTGAGCCCATGAGCAGCGCTGGGGAGGGAGTCACTGTTTAAAGACTGGAAATCAGACGATTATAGTGATGAAGGTAATTATGGCTCTACTAACTACTGAGCAGCCGAGAGTGGAGGAGACAGAGCAGGGAGAGGCTGAACGGTGGACCTGGGTTACGTCTCAATTGGCACCCTATTCCCGTGAAAGCGCTTACCACCGCTTTTAATCAGGGCAAGGCCAGGTCGCAATTGTAAATGAGAACGTGTTCTCAATTTGCCTACCTGGTTAAATAAAGGTGGGGGGAAAAAAAAAAAAAAGGCGACCGGAATCATTACCGAATACAAACGGTGTAGCTATTCCCTCCGCAAGGCAATCAAACAAGCCAAGCGTCAGTATAGAGACAAAGTAGAGTCGCAATTCAACAGCTCAGACACGAGAGGTATGTGGCAGGGTCTACAGTCAATCACGGACTACAAAAAGAAAACCAGCCTCGTCGGGGGCTCCCAGACAAACTAAACAGCTTCTTTGCTCGCTTTGAGGACAATACAGTGCCACCGACACGTTCCGCTACCAAGGATTGTGGGCTCTCCTTCACCGCAGCCAACGTGAGTAAAACATTTAAATGTGTTAACCCTCGCAAGGCTGCCGACCCAGACGGCATCCCTAGCCTCGTCCTCAGAGCATGCGCAGACCAGCTGGCTGGTGTGTTTACGGACATATTCAATCAATCCTTATCCCAGTCTGCTGTTCCCACATGCTTCAAGAGTGCCACCATTGTTCCTGTTCCCAAGAAAGCTAAGGTAACTGAGCTAAACGACTACCGCCCCGTAGCATTCACTTCCGTCATCATGAAGTGCTTTGAGAGACTAGTCAAGTATCACATCACCTCCACCCTACCTGATACTCTAGACCCACTCCAATCTGCTTACCGCCCCAATAGGTCCACAGACGACGCAATCGCAATCACACTGCACACTGCCCTAACCCATCTGGACAAGAGGAATACCTATGTTAGAATGCTGTTCATCGACTACAGCTCAGCATTTAACACCATAGTACCCTCCAAACTCGTCCGCCCTATGCAACTGGGTCCTGGACTTCCTGACGGGCCGCCCCCAGGTGGTACAGCCTACCACTGTAGTGTCGTCTGCAAACTTGATGATTGAGTTGGAGGCGTGCATGGCCACACAGTCGTGGGTGAACAGGGAGTACAGGAGAGGGCTGAGAACGCACCCTTGTGGGGCCCCAGTGTTGAGGATCAGCAGGGTGAACATCTCCACTCTGCTGATCCTCAACACTGGGGCCCCACAAGGGTGCGTTCTCAATCATCAAGTTTGTAGACGACACTACAGTGGTAGGCTTGATTACCAGCAACGACGAGTCGGCCTACAGGGAGGAGGTGAGGGCCCTCGGAGTGTGGTGTCAGGAAAATAACCTCACACTCAACGTAAACAAAACAAAGGAGATGATCGTGGACTTCAGGAAAAAGCAGAGGGAGCACCCCCCTATCCACATCGACGAGACAGTAGTGGAGAAGGTGGAACGTTTTAAGTTCCTCGTCGCACACATCATGGACAAACTGAAATGGTCCGCCCACACAGACAGCGTGGTGAAGAAGGCGCAACATCTCAAGGCCATCGGACTGTTAAACAGCCATCACTAACATTGAGTGGCTGCTGCCAACATACTGACTCAACTCCAGCCACTTTAATAATTAAACATTGGATGTAATAAATGTATCACTAGTCACTTTAAACAATACCACTTCATATAATGTTTACATACCCTACATTACTCATCTCATATGTATATAGTGTACTCTATACCATCTACTGCATCTTGCCTATGCCGTTCGGCCATCGCTCATCCATATATTTATATGTACATATTCTTATTCATTCCTTTACACTTGTGTGTATTAGGTAGTTGTTGTGAAATTGTTAGTTTACTTGTTAGATATTACTGCATGGTCGGAACTAGAAGCACAGGCATTTCGCTACACTCGCATTAACATCTGCTAACCATGTGTATGTGACCAATAAAATTTGATTTGATTTGATTTAGTGCACTACTTTTAACCAGAGCCCCTATGAGGTCCTAGTGCACTACATAGTGAATAGGGAGCTGTTTGGGACGTACCCCTGAGATCTCCTTGTGAGCGTCTGATTAAATCAACTCACTGCTCCTCAACTTTCTCTGAACTGTGGAGCCTCACTGTATTATTAGTCGTTGAAGGGCCCTTGTGAGTCGGTCCGCTATTGTTCTGGCGCGTACGTAGATACACACTGTGACTAGACTAGACAATGACTCAGGAGAAATCCATTGAAAGCAGAACACTGAAGATTATTTGCTAGCCTGGTCCCAGATTTGTCTGCGCTGTCTTGCCAGCTATTATGGTCATACATTGGCAAGCCAGCACAGATTTTGGACCGGTCTAGTTGTGTGCTGCTGTTATTGTCAGATTTGGCCCTGTCATAGGGCAGCAACTAGATGAACCACTATCAGGCTGGGTAGAGCTGGGTAGAGCTGGGCTCGGCAGAACTGTGTCAGTCAACACCAGGGGGTGGGAAACACTGATTTGGGACTCCACGATTAAAGAGCGACTGAACGCACCAATTCCACATGTTTCTCTGTTGCTCATTAAGAAAAATTTGATTTCAGTTTTGGGGCTGTGGTTCAATGTGGCAGTTACTGATGTTTGTCCCTCATGAGACACCATAGGAACAAAGCCAGTATTACTTCCTCAAAATAGTCAGAAGCAATCTGAGATAATTCAAGAATTCTGTAATTAATTTTGACGTTTTTTTTCTTATGCAATATAATATAGCTAGAATATTGAATATAGAATATAGAAATACCGCTAGAATATAGAAATATAATATTGCTTACTAACACTAAAATGACTGGTTGTAGTGGTAAGGCCTGGTCTTCTTAGAGGCTGGTCACTCATCCTGCTCTATCTCCCTATGATGTCCCCATGATGTTCCCATGATGTTCCCATGATGTCCCCATGATGTTCCCATGATGTTCCCATGATGTTCCCATGATGTCCCCATGATGTTCCCATGATGTCCTCATGATGTTCCCATGATGTCCCCATGATGTTCCCATGATGTCCTCATGATGTTCCCATGATGTCCCCATGATGTCCCCATGATGTCCCCATGATGTTCCCATGATGTCCCCATGATGTTCCCATGATGTTCCCATGATGTTCCCATGATGTCCCCATGATGTTCCCATGATGTTCCAATGATGTCCCCATGATGTCCCCATGATGTTCCCATGATGTTCCCATGCTGAATTACCAGCAGTAGCAGCATACAGCCATGGACTCCACCAGCACAATGATCAGCCTCTATCTCCCCATGATGTTCCCATTATGTTCCCATTATGTTCCCATGCTGAATCACCAACAGTAGCAGCATGGAGACTCCACCAACACAATGACATGACTGGGGCCTAATAAAGCCGGTGTTGCCATGGTGACCCCTACCCAGCATGCAGCGCCAGAGGGTGGGGAGAGAGAGATGAGGGGCTGTAAAGGCCCACTCCAGAACACACCACCACTCCATGATAATGATAATAATAATAATGGCTACCCCTCCTCTCCCTCCTCCTCTCCTTCCTCTCCTTCCTCTCCCTTCTCCTCTCCCTCCCACCCATCCCTTCTCCCTCCTCTGTCTCCTCCTCTCCCTCCTATCTCTACTCTACTTCCTTCTCTCCCTCCTCCTCTCCCCTCTCCCTGGGCATTTGTAGCATAAATGGCTGCCTGGGATTTAATGGAATAATAGCTAATAGGTGACCTGGTTCTGTCTGCGGTTGAACATTTTAAGTCTATCTCTAACAGCCACCTTAGCGATCATCATCTATGATGATAAATGATCTACATTTAGTGCCCACTTAAAACGGATGATTATGGAGCAATGGGAGCGTAGAGCGCTCTGCAGTTGGTCTACAAGCTCTGCTGAGGCTGGGCTGAACAGTGTAGTGTTGTTTGTCTCAGCCATTCTCTCTCTCTCTCTCTTTCTCTCGCTCTCTCTCTCTCTCTCTCTCTCTCTCTCTCTCTCTCTCGTCTGTCTCTCGCTCTGTCTCTGTCTCTCTCTCTCTCTCTCTCTCTCTCTCTCTCTCTCTCTCTCTCGTCTGTCTCTCGCTCTGTCTCTCTCTGTCTCTGTCTCTGTCTCTCTCTCTCTCTCGTCTGTCTCTCGCTCTTCTCTCTCGTCTTTCACTCTCTGTCTCGTCTCTCTCTCTCTTGTATTTCACTCTCTGTCTGTCTCTCTGTCTCGTCTCTCTCTCTCTCTCTCTCTCTCTCTCTCTCTCTCTCTCTCTCTCTCTCTCTCGTCTGTCTCTCGCTCTGTCTCTCTCGTCTTTCACTCTCTGTCTGTCTCTCTCTTGTATTTCACTCTCTGTCTGTCTCTCTGTCTGTCTCTCTCTTGTATTTCTCTCTCTGTCTGTCTCTCTGTCTCGTCTCTCTCTCTCTCTGTCTACACCGTATTGACTAAGGAGGAGCAGAATCAGCAGCTTACATGACCCTGCTGAAGAGAGACATGCTGTTTCTCTGTCTTCTTCCTGTGTAAATAGGATCGTTAGGAACGTCCCCTGCCTTCTGTCGTTCTACTCTCCCTTGTGCTTGTGTGTGTGTGTGTTAACAGTGTGTCCATTCAAAGGACAAATACAGAGTCACAATAAGAATCTGCTAGAAACAAGGAAGAGGTTAGACGGCATACTATCTTACCTGTAGTGTAATGACTATGTTACCAACATTTGAATAACGTAGGCTCCAATCCCAGGTAAACTACCTGACCAAATCTCTTCATAACGGACTATTTTCCCTGGTTGTTTTCCTCATGCAGCTGTTGCCATGACGACAGACGAGGCGCCAGAGCGACAGCAGCAAAAGAAGCCCGGTCAGCAGGAGGCAGAGCAGCATCAGGCCGCGCCCCCTGACCACGGGCCCTCTGAGTCCCAGGCTTCCAGCACTCCCGTCACCTCGCCCCACAGCCCCGTCTCGCCCTCCTCGCCCCAGGAGGAGGTGCAGCTGAGACCCCGACAGCGCACCTCGGCCGGCCGTGGCCTGTCGCGACTCTTCTCCTCTTTCCTGAAGAGGAGGTCTCAGTGCGAGGGGGACGGGGGAGAGAAGGGGGAGAAAGGAAGGGACGGGGAAGAAGCCAAGGCGCCCATCGCTGACTGTGAGCCGGAGCTCAGGATCGAAGGCGATCAGAACCTCGACCTGCACTCACTCAGCAGCAACGAGGCTCAGGTGAGAGCCTATCACTCCTGCTACGCTGTCATACTGGGACTGTGTGTTGTTGTAGGGTTAGGCTTGACGAGGACATGTTAATAGCAGTGTGTGTGGTTGAGGACTCTTAGCTACTGCTTAGCTAGAGTGCAAAATGATGTTGATTTTAGTCTGAACTGATGCATGTGCTCTTCAGTGTTAAGTGGTTTGTGCTGGATTACATTGCTCTGAATTACAGTACTCTGAATTACAGTACTCTGAATTACAGTACTCTGAATTACAGTAGTCTTCAAACTGCTATGTAAAGTGAGTAAGAACAGACGTGCACGAATGAGTAATGATTGTGGTGTTTGTGATGTGGCTTCATGAAAGCCTTTCCTTTGGTTCCTTTTGTTCCTTCTTTACATAGGATTTCATTTCGGCCTCAAAGCACAAAGTTATGGCAATATATAGTCACAATAGTGAGGATATATAGTCACAATAGTGAGGATATATAGTCACAATAGTGAGGCTAAATAGTCACAATAGTGAGGATATATAGTCACAATAGTGAGGCTATATAGTCACAATAGTGAGTATATATAGTCACAATAGTGAGGATATATAGTTACATAGTGAGGATATATAGTCACATAGTGAGGATATATAGTCACAATAGTGAGGCTAAATAGTCACAATAGGGAGGATATATAGTCACAATAGTGAGGATATATAGTCACAATAGTGAGGATATATAGTCACAATAGTGAGGATATATAGTCACAATAGTGAGGTTATATAGTCACAATAGTGAGGCTATATAGTCACAATAGTGAGGATATATAGTCACAATAGTGAGGCTATATAGTCACAATAGTGAGTATATATAGTCACAATAGTGAGGATATATAGTCACAATAGTGAGGCTATATAGTCACAATAGTGAAGCTAAATAGTCACAATAGGGAGGCTAAATAGTCACAATAGTGAGGATATATAGTTACAATAGTGAGGATATATAGTCACAATAGTGAGGATATATAGTCACAAGAGTGAGGGTATATAGTCACAATAGTGAGGTTATATAGTCACAATAGTGAGGGTATATAGTCACAATAGTGAGTGTATATAGTCACAATAGTGAGGTTATATAGTCACAATAGTGATGATATATAGTAGGGATGCACGATATATCGGTTAACATATCAGATCGGATGTCTAGTTTAACGCCCGATGTGCAAAACCGATATCAAAGCTGACGTGCATACCTATATAACGTAGGTACATGACGTAATGACGCCACGTAAAATTTTGCGCTCGACGTGCAACACAGCATTCCTAACCTAGCCAACAATGTCTGCTGTATGGATTGAGCAGTCAACAAGTCAAGCAGTCATTTGAAAGAGTAACAACATTTCAGCGAGACAACTCGAAGGCGTAATCCATTAAAGCCAAGATAATGGAATTCATTGCCCTTGACAATCAACCGTTCTCTGTCGTGGGTGATGTTGGCTTTCGACCGACTGGTCGAGCACCGGTTAACACTACCAAGTGCGCTATTTTTCCGATGTTGCCCTACCGGAGTTACACAGTAATAGCGTCACTGCTATTAGCTTCACGATATACATACTATGGGACGTCGTTTGGGTCTTTGTGTGTCAAAAAAGATACAGTAGCACTGTCAAAGCTGTACAAAAAAGTCTGCAAACACCGGCCACAATCGATGTGTTTACAATACCGCGTTGGTAATAAAGCATCATTTGTTTGACCGCAACTTCTGGGGTAGCTAGCTTTAGCTTGGTACCTAGCTAGCACCAATACAACCACCCATAGTGTAATCAATGTGTAATAACTACGTAAAAAAATGATGAACGAGTTAAATTATAATGTGACGTGCAGTCATATTCAGGTCCTGATTGACACGTCAAATTGTGTTATTTGACACGTCAAATATTGTTAAATAGTGTATTTTTTGACACGCAAAGACCAAACGGCGTTCCATAGAAATCCTGGTTGGGAATGAAATGACTGAACAAATGAAGAACGAAACAGCACAGCAAGTAAGTGAAAGAAATAGGTTCTGATTATGTTTTACAGGTAACGGGGACATACGGGGACATACGGGGACATACGGGGACATACGTAACAAAATAACTTTTTGGTCAGTGTGTATGTGTGTGTGTAACCTTTATTTAACTAGGCAATTCAGTTAAGAATAAATTCTTATTTATAATGACGGCCTACCCCAGCCAAACCCAGATGACGCTGGGCCACTTGTGCGCTGCCCTATGGGACTCCCAATCACGGCCGGATGTGATACAGCCTGGATTCAAACCAGGGACTGTAGTGACGCCTCTTGCACTGAGATGCAGTGCCTTAGACCGCTACGTCCATGTGTGTGTGTTAACTATTTAACTGTACTAGAATGCTTAAAAGGCCGCTAAAATGTTAAATGTTGGTATCGGGTTTTTTGGCAAGAAGAATATGGGATATCAGGATCGGCCAAAAATGTCTCATCGCTGCATCACTAATATATATATTATATAGTCTATATATAGTCAAAATACTGATGGTATACACTGCCGGTCCAAAGTTTTAGAACACCTACTCATTCAAGGGTTCTTCTTTATTTGTACTATTTTCTACGTTGTAGAATAATAGTGAAGACGTCAAAACTGTGAAAAAACACATATGGAATCATGTAGTGACCAAAAAAAGTGTTAAAACAAATCAAAAATATGTTTTTATATTTGAGATTCTTCAAAATAGCCACCATTTGGCTTGATGACAGCAATAGTGATTATATACAGTGTTGGAATCGGCTAAACTTTGATCATTGAGATAGGAAAAGAGACTGGGTTTTAAGTCTCTGAAGAAAGACAGATGGCGTCGGAATGTGTTGGGGGGGGGATGAGAGGAGAGCGATGTGTTGATACAGGGGAGACAGATGGCGTCGGAATGTGTTGGGGGGGTGAGAGGAGAGCGATGTGTTGATAGAGGGGAGACAGATGGCGTCAGAATGTGTTGGGGGGGGGATGAGAGGAGAGCGATGTGTTGATAGAGGGGAGACAGATGGCGTTGGAATGTGTTGGGGGGGGGATGAGAGGAGAGCGATGTGTTGATAGAGGGGAGACAGATTGCGTCGGAATGTGTTGGGGGGGGGGGGTGAGAGGAGAGCGATGTGTTGATAGAGGGGAGACAGATGGCGTCGGAATGTGTTGGGGGGATGAGAGGAGAGCGATGTGTTGATACAGGGGAGACAGATGGCGTCGGAATGTGTTGGGGGGGTGAGAGGAGAGCGATGTGTTGATACAGGGGAGACAGATGGCGTCGGAATGTGTTGAGGGGGGATGAGAGGAGAGCGATGTGTTGATACAGGGGAGACAGATGGCGTCGGAATGTGTTGGGGGGGATGAGAGGAGAGCGATGTGTTGATAGAGGGGAGACAGATGGACGTCGGAATGTGTTGAGGGGGGGGGATGAGAGGAGAGCGATGTGTTGATACAGGGGAGACAGATGGCGTCGGAATGTGTTGGGGGGGGGGGATGAGAGGAGAGCGATGTGTTGATACAGGGGAGACAGATGGACGTCGGAATGTGTTGGGGGGGGGATGAGAGGAGAGCGATGTGTTGATACAGGGGAGACAGATGGCGTCGGAATGTGTTGGGGGGGATGAGAGGAGAGCGATGTGTTGATAGAGGGGAGACAGATGGACGTCGGAATGTGTTGAGGGGGGATGAGAGGAGAGCGATGTGTTGATACTGGGGAGACAGATGGACGTCTGTGAATAAGATGAAAGAGGGGTTTGAGGTCAGGAGGTGAGGACAGATTCTCTTAAGAGAGTAATAAATGTTTGGTGTCCTGTTACCCTCTTTATTAACTTCCTGTAGAGCCATACAATGTAAGGATTAGAGAGAAAGAGGAGTGTCTTAAGTGGGATGTATATAAACTGTGATGTGAGGAATGTCTGATTACAGCTGTACAGAACCTTTGGGAAGAATTAAACTTGGTTAAAGCTTCTCCAGTGTCCGTGAGTTATTTACTCTGAAAAACAAGAACCTAACAATAGTCACAATAGTTAGGACTTTATTCAAACCACTTTCCTATACTTCTACCATGTATTTTATAAAGGGTTACAGACTACAGTAGACTACAACAGTAATACATAAGGGCTCTCCTCTTTGGGTCTAAGTATCCTATCTATCTCTCTCTCTCTCTCTCTCTCTCTGCTCTCTGAGGTCATGCCGTTGATAAGGGACTCGTTTAGTGTAGGGAGGCTCCATTCAGCTCCTCTGAAAGGTTTGTCTGAGCTTAGGTAGTCTTTGCCTGGCTGGCGGGCGGGCTGGCTGGTCCCAGTCCAACTAGTTCCCTTCCTCTCACTGATCAGTAGTTATTTTAAGACCCTGTTCCTTCCTTCAGTGTCTACAGGGATTTACTTTACTTTTTGCTGTATTGCAACTTTAATTATTCATTGCCAGAGCCTTTGTGTGTGTGTGTTGTGTGTGGTGTGTGGTGTGTGTGTGTGTGTGGTGTGTCTGTATGTGTGTGTGTGTGTGTGTGTGTGTGTCTGTATTTGTGTGTGTGTGTGTGTGTGTGTGTGTGTGTGTGTGTGTGTGTGTGTGTGTGTGTGTGTGGTGTGTCTGTATGTGTGTGTGTGTGTGTGTGGTGTGTCTGTATGTGTGTGTGTGTGTGTGTGTGGTGTGTCTGTATGTGTGTGTGTGTGTGGTGTGTGGTGTATGTGTGTGTGGTGTGTCTGTATGTGTGTGTGTGTGTGGTGTGTCTGTATGTGTGTGTTGTGTGTGGTGTGTGGTGTATGTGTGTGTGGTGTGTCTGTATGTGTATGTATGTATGTGTGTGTGTGTGTGTGTGTGTGTGTGTGCGTGTGTGTGTGTGTGTGTGTGTGTGTGTGTGTGTGTGTGGTGTGTCTGTATGTGTGTGTGGTGTGTCTGTGTGTGTGTGTGTGTGTGTGTGTGTGTGTGTGTGTGTGTGTGTGTGTGTGTGTGTGTGTGTGTGTGTGTGTGTGTGTGTGTGTGTGTGTGTGTGGTGTGTGTGTGTGTGGTGTGTCTGTGTGTGGTGTGTGTGTGTGTGTGGTGTGTCTGTATGTGTGTGTGTGTGTGGTGTGTCTGTATGTGTGTGTGTGTGTGTGTGTGTGTGTGTGTGTGTGTGTGTGTGTGTGTGTGTGTGGTGTCTGTATGTGTGTGTGTGTGTGTGTGTGGCGTGTCTGTATGTGTGTGTGTGTGTGTGTGTGTGGTGTGTCTGTATATGTGTGTGTGGTGTGTCTGTATATGTGTGTGTGGTGTGTCTGTATGTGTGTGTGTGTGTGTGTGTGTGGTGTGTCTGTATTTGTGTGTGTGTGTGTGTGTGTGTTGTGTGTGGTGTGTGGTGTATGTGCGTGTGGTGTGTCTGTATGTGTGTGTGTGTGTGTGGTGTGTCTGTATGTGTGTGTTGTGTGTGGTGTGTGGTGTGTGTGTGGTGTGTGTCTGTATGTGTGTGGTGTGTGTGTGTCTGTGTGTGTGTGTGGTGTGTCTGTATGTGTGTGTGGTGTGTGTCTGTATGTGTGTGTGTGTGTGTGGTGTGTTGTGTGGTGTGTGTGTGTGGGGTGTGTGACAGCTCGCCTGTAGTGAAGTGTAGAGATGCAGAACCAGAACAGTTGACCTGACTAATAACTGTTGGGTTTGAGGGTTAATGGTTTTTAAATGCCTCCAGGTGTGTGGTTGTACAGGTATCACGTGTTAACTGACTGGACATTGTCTGAGACTGAACAGTGATGGTATAGACGAGCTTACCTATATATACAATTAAAGTCGGAAGTTTACATACACTTAGGTTGGAGTCATTAAAACTAGTTTTTCAACCACTCCACAAATGTCTTGTTAACAAACTATAGTTTTGGCAAGTCGGTTAGGACATCTACTTTGTGCATGACACAAGTCATTTTTCCAACAATTGTTTACAGACAGATCATTTAACTTATGATTCACTGTATTCCAGTGGGTCAGAAGTTTACATACACTAAGTTGACTGTGCCTTTAAACAGCTTGGAAAATTCCAGAAAATTATGTCATGGCTTTAGAAGCCTCTGATAGACTAATTGACATCATTTGAGTCACTGTGGATGTATTTCAAGGCCTACCTTCAAACTCAGTGCCTCTTTGCTTGACATCATGGGAAAATCTAAAGAAATCAGTCAAGACCTCAGAAAAAAAAGTGTAGACTCCCACAAGTCTGGTTCATCCTTGGGAGGAATTTCCAAATGCCTGAAGGTACCACGTTCATCTGTACAAACAATAGTACGCAAGTATAAACTCCATGGGACCACGCAGCCATCATACCGCTCAGGAAGGAGACACGCGTCTCCTTCCTGAGCGGTATGATGGCTGCGTGGTCCCATGGAGTTTATACTTGCGTACTTTGGTACGAAAAGTGCAAGTCAATCCCAGAACAACAGCAAAGGACCTTGTGAAGATGCTGGAGGAAACGGGTACAAACGTATCTATATCCACAATAAAACGAGTCCTATATCGACATAACCTGAAAGGCCGTTCAGCAAGGAAAAAGCCACTACTCCAAAACCGCCATAAAAAAGCCAGACTACGGTTTGCAACTGCACATGGGGACGAAGATTGTACATTTGGAGAAATGTCCTCTGGTCTGATGAAACAAAAATAGAACTGTTTGGTCATAATGACCATCGTTATGTTTGGAGGAAAAAGGGGGAGGCTTGCGAGCCTAAGAACACCATCCCAAACGTGAAGCACGGGGGTGGCAGCATCATGTTGTGGGGGTGCTTTGCTGCTGGAGGGACTGGTGCACTTCACAAAATAGATGACATCATGAGGTGGGAAAATGATGTGGACATATTGAAGCAACATCTCAAGACATCAGTCAAGAAGTTAAAGCTTGGTCGCAAATGGGTCTTCTAAATAGACAATGACCCCAAGCATACTTCCAAAGTTGTGGCAAAATGGCTTAAGGCCAACAAAGTCAAGGTATTGGAGTGGCCATCACAAAGCCCTGACCTCAATCCTACAGAAAATTTGTGGGCAGAACCGAAAAAGTGTGTGCGAGCAAGGAGGCCTACAAACCTGACTCAGTTACACCAGCTCTGTCAGGAGGAATGGGCCAAAATTCACCCAACTTATTGTGGGAAGGTTGTGGAAGGCTACCTGAAACGTTTTACCCAAGTTAAACAATTTAAAGGCAATGAACCAAATACTAATTGAGTGTATGTAAACTTCTGACCCACTGGGAATGTGATGAAATAAATAAAAGCTGGAATAAATCATTTTCTCTACTATTATTCTGACATTTCACATTCTTAAAATAAAGTGGTGATCCTAACTGACCTAAGACAGGGAATTATTACTAGGAGTAAAAAGGTCAGGAATTGTGAAAACTGAGTTTAAATGTATTTGGCTAAGGTGTATGTAAACTTCTGACTTCAACTGTATCAATATCATGTCTTTGTCGTTTGTAAAGCTGTTTGTTCTGTGTAGCTTTAAGCAAGGATGTTTGTCTTACACACAGATGCAAATGTGTCCATGTATGTGTTTTTGGAATGAATATAAAATGGAATATGTTAAAAATGTGTCTTGTGTCTTTTTCCTCCAACCTGTCCAGGTAGACCAGAAGGAAGACCCAGACACTGAGAAAGACTCTGAGGACGAGGGGGGAGAGAAAGACAAGGAGAAAAGAGAACAGGACAGTGCCCAGGAGAAGGAGAAAAAGGAGGAGGGCCCCGAGGGAGAGGGGGAAGGAAGAGAGGGCGAGGAGGGGGAGGGAGAGAAAGGGCTGAAGGAGAAGACAGCCGAGGAAGACGCTCAACCTCCTAAGGCTCCCCGTCGACCCAGGATCATGCAAATTAAAGTTACACTGCTGGACGACACTCTGTTTGAGTGTGAGCTGGATGTAAGTCCCAATATTACCAAATAATTATTTATTATAGCTGGAATCCTAGGATACATAGCCTGGGGGACCCAGGACGGTTTGTGCTGTCTTGCCAAATTCTATATACTTGTCAGATTTTTTCATACAGTACCAGTCACAAGGTTGACACGCTATGAAATAACACATATGGAATCATGTAGTAACCAAAACGATTTGTTAAACAAATCAAAATATAGTTTATATTTGAGATTCTTCAAAGTAGCCACCCTTTGCCATGATGACAGCTTTGCACACTCATTCTCTCAACCAGCTTCACCTGGAATGCTTTTCTAACAGTCTTGAAGGAGTTCCCACATATGCTGAGCACTTGTTGGCTGCTTTTCCTTCACTCTGCGGTCCAACTCATCCCAATCCATCTCAATTGGGTTGAGGTCAGGTGATTGTGGACGCCAGGTTTTGATCTCTTCTCTATTATTCTCTTTTTTTCCCCATTTTTTTTAATGTAATGAGTATGTGTGTCCAAACTTTTGACTGGTACTGTACATACATATACAGTTGAAGTCAGAAGTTTACATACACTTAGGTTGGAGTCATTAAAACTCATTTTTCAACCACTCCACAAATTTCTTGTTAACAAACTATAGTTTTGGCATGTCGGTTAGGACATCTACTTTGTGCATGACACAAGTAATTTTAATTTTAAGTAATACATGACTTTAACCCGTTTTATAGGAGATTCCCCAAAATTGAAATCTTCCAGGCATTTATATATTAACTCCAGCCGTACTTTATCAAAAGCCTTTTCAAAGTCAGCTATGAATAGCAGGACTGGTATCCCAGATTTTTCATGGTGTTCTATTATTTCCAATATATCGTCCATGTAAAATACCTTTCTGATTAGAATGAATAATATCATACAATAGCTTTTTAATTCTATGCGCTATATATTTTGCTAGACTGGCTTTTTGCGTACAATGCCATCTGAAAGTATTCAGACCCCTTGACTTTTTCCACATTTTGTTACGTTACAGCCTTATTCTAAAATTGTATTAATTAATTATTTTCCTCATTAATCTACACACAATACCACATAATGACAAAGCAAAAACAGGTTTTTATAAATGTTTACAAATATATTAAAAATGAAAAACATAAATACCGTATTTACATAATTATTCTGAGCCTTTGCTATGAGACTCAAAATTGAGCTCAGGTGCATTCTGTTTCCATTGATCTTCCTTGAGATGTTTCTCCAACTTGATTGGAGTCCCCCTGTGGTAAATTCAATTGATTGGACATGATTTGGACAGGCACACACCTGTCTATATAAGGTCCCACAGTTGACAGTGCATGTCAAAGGAAAGACCAAGCCATGAGGTCGAAGGAATTGTCCTTAGAGCTCCGAGACAGGATTGTGTCACTCTAACAGAGCTCCAGATTTCCTCTATGGAGATGGGAGAACCTTTTAGAAGGATAACTATCTCTGCAGCACTCCACCAATCAGGCATTTACGGTAGAGTGGCCAGATGGAAGTCACTCTTCAGTAAAAGGCACATGCCAGCCCGCTTGGAGTTTGCCAAAAGGCACTTAAATCTCTCAGACCATGAGAAACAAGATTCTCTGGTGTGATGAAACCTGGATTGAATTCTTTGGCCTGAATGCCAAGTGTCACACCTGGAGGAATCCTGGCACCATCCCTACGTTGAAGCATGGTGGTGGCAGCATCATGCTGTGGGGATGTTTTTCAGCGCTGGGACTGGGAGACTAGACAGGATTGAGGGAAATATGAATGGAGCAAAGTACAGAGAGACCCTTGATCAAAACCTGCTCCAGAGTGCTCAGGACCTCAGACTGGGGCGAAGGTTCACCTTCCAACAGGACAACAACCCTAAACACACAGCCAAAACAACACAGGAGTGGCTTAGGGACAAGTCTCTGAATGTCCTTGAGTGGCCCAGCCAGAGTCCAGACTTGAACCCGATCAAACATCTCTGGAGAGACTTGAAAATAGCTGTGCAATGACGCTACCCATCCAACCTGACAGAGCTTGAGAGGATCTGCAGATAAGGGGAGAAACTCCCCATATACAGGTGCCAAGCTTGTAGCGTCATACCCAAGAAGACTCGAGGCTGTATTCGCTGCCAAAGGTGCTTCAACAAAGTACTGAGTAAAAAGGGTCTGAATACTTATGTAAATGTGATATTTCAGTTCATTTTTAATAGATTTTTTTATACAACTTGTTTTTGCTTTGCTTTGTCTTTATGGGGTATTGTGTGTAGTTTGATGAGGGGAAAAAGCAATTTAATCCATTTTAGAATAAAATGTGGAAAAAGTCAACGGGTCAGAATACTTTCAGAAGGCATTGTATCTCTCCTGCTTTTAGAAACATGGCAAATGCCCTACACCAGGGGTGTCAAACTCATTCCACGGAGGGCCTAGTGTCTGCAGGTTTTTGGTTTTTCCTTTCAATAAAGCCCTACACTCGGCCCTCCGTGGAATGAGTTTGACACCTGTGCCCTACACAGTTAAAGACAGGTTTATTATGGCTCTGTATGACATTTTTCTCTCTTCTCTTTAGAAACATGCCAAAGGAGTGGAGCTGTTCACCAAGGTGTGTGACCACCTCAACCTGCTGGAGAGAGACTATTACGGTCTGGCCATCTGGGAGTCGCCCTCCGTCAAGGTCTGTTGCTCTTAAGTTTCCAAACCTTTTTTTCTGCTCTGTGCCTCACAAGTTGAGGTTTTCTTTTGAGTTGTCACCTGATTGGCTCAATATCCGGGGCGCGAGGTGGTTGGAGTTGTCAGGACAGAAATATGAAAAGTTTTATCGGTAGTTTCTTTGAGAAGATGTATAAAGCGATTTGTGCGTTTTGAACGACAGCATCAATACACCTATTTCACTTTTGCATGTCAAAAACCAAAATGGCCGCTGCTGCACATGCTGCCACTGTTTAGAACGGATTAGATTAAACTATTTAGAGCGAGCAGGCAGCTCACGCACAAACGAGTTCACCAGGGAGAACGCAACAAGCATGCAGATGATATAAGTGAAAACACATGATCTAACTGGGGATAGCTGGCTAACGTAATGTCACAAAGCATGATCTAACTGGAGATAGCTGGCTAACATAATGTCACAAAGCATTATCTAACTGGGGATAGCTAGCTAACAGAGCGTCACAAAGCATTATCTAACTGGGGATAGCTAACTAACAGAGTGTCACAAAGCATTATCTAACTGGGGATAGCTGGCTAACATAATGTCACAAAGCATTATCTAACTGGGGATAGCTAGCTAACAGAGCGTCACAAAGCATTATCTAACTGGGGATAGCTAACTAACAGAGTGTCACAAAGCATTATCTAACTGGGGATAGCTGGCTAACAGTGTCACAAAGCATTATCTAACTGGGGATAGCTGGCTAACATAATGTCACAAAGCATTTTCTAACTGGGGATAGCTAACTAACATAATGTCACAAAGCATTATCTAACTGGGGATAGCTGGCTAACGTAATGTCACAAAGCATTATCTAACTGGAGATAGCTGGCTAACAGAGCGTCACAAAGCATTATCTAACTGGGGATAGCTGGCTAACATAATGTCACAAAGCATTATCTAACTGGGGATAGCTGGCTAACATAATGTCACAAAGCATTATCTAACTGGGGATAGCTAGCTAACATAATTTCACAAAGCATTATCTAACTGGAGATAGCTGGCTAACATAATGTCACAAAGCATTATCTAACTGGGGATAGCTAGCTAACATAATGTCACAAAGCATTATCTAACTGGGGATAGCTGGCTAACATAATGTCACAAAGCATTATCTAACTGGGGATAGCTAGCTAACATAATGTCACAAAGCATTATCTAACTGGGGATAGCTAGCTAACATAATGTCACAAAGCATTATCTAACTGGGGATAGCTAGCTAACATAATGTCACAAAGCATTATCTAACTGTGGATAGCTAGCTAACATAATGTCACAAAGCATTATCTAACTGGGGATAGCTGGCTAACAATGTCACAAAGCATTATCTAACTGAGGATTGCTAGCTAACAATGTCACAAAGCATGATGGGCTAGCCAGGTAACTTTCATTCTGAAATACACTATGATTACAAAAGTATGTGGACACTCCTTCAAATTAGTGGATTCAGCTATTTCAGGCACACTCATTGCGCACAGGTATATATAATCGGGCACACAGCCATGCAATCGCCATAGGAAAACAATAGCAGTAGAATGGCCTTACTGAGGAGCTCAGTGACTTTCAACGTAGCTCCGTCATAGAATGCCACCTTTCCAACAAGTCAGTTCGTAAAATGTCTGCCCTGCTAGAGCTGACCCCGGTCAACTGTAAGTGCTGTTATTGTGAAGTGGAAACGTCTAGGAGCAAGAACCTCTCAGCCACGAAGTGCATCTGTCCTCCGTTGCATCACTCACTACCGAGTTCCAAACTGCCTTTGGAAGCAACGTCAGCACAAGAACTGTTCGTCAGGAGCTTCATGAAATGAGTCATCAAGCCTAAGCTCAGCATGCGCAATGCCAAGCATCGGCTGGAGTGGTGTAAAGGTCGCCACCATTAGACTCTGGAGCAGTGGAAACGCTTTCTCTGGAGTGATGAATCACGCTTCACCGTCTGGCAGTCCAACGGACGAATCTGGGTTTGGCAGATGCCAGGAGAACGCTACCCTCCCCAATGCATAGTGCCAACTGTAAAGTTTGATGGAGGAGGAATAATGGCCTGGGGCTGTTTTTCATGGTTCGGGCTCCTTAGTTCCAGGGAAGATAAATATTAACGCTACAGCATACAATGACATTCTAGACAATTCTGGTCTTCTCTCCAATGTTGCAACATCTAGTGGAAAGCCTTCCCAGAATAGTGGAGGTTGTTATAGCAGCAAAGGGGTGACCAACTCCATATTAATACCCATGATTTTGGAATGAAATGGTCAATGAGCATTGGTCATGTAGTGTAACTTTATATTTCCAAATTAGTCAGATTTGAGTTTAGAAAGACTTAAAATTGGCATGAGAGCCAACTAGCTAGCAATCAATCAATCAATCAATCAATGTTTCCAAAAATTACTGTAGCTGGTTAACCTCTCTTTCGTGTCGTCTGAGATTCCCAAAGATTGGAAAGCAGCTGTGGTCATCCCCCTCTTCAAAGGGGGGGACACACTCTTGACCCAAACTGCTACAGACCTATATCTATCCTACGTCATTTACAAAATAGCCTCCAATACCCTACTCAATAAATTGGATGCAGTCTATCACAGTGCCATCCGTTTTGTCACCGAAGGCCCATTTACTACCCACCACTGCGACCTGTATGCTCTCGTTGGCTGGCCCTCGCTTCATACTCGTCGCCAAACCCACTGGCTCCAGGTCATTTAAAAAAAAATATATATTAATTTGATCATGCTTTGTGATACACCAGGTTTTATGCTGTTTTAGTCCACACATGACTGTAGAACCTGGTGAACCACATGGGGAAACAATCAAATTAGCCAGCCAACTTCATACTTTTTTGTCCTACCAGATCCTTGATGAGAAGGCTCTAGCTAGTGTATCCCTCTGTCCTTGGACTCTTGTTGGATGTAGTTGTCCGGTTTATCAAGTCCCAGGCTCCCATGACTGTTATGAATATTTATTTACAAGTGAATTACAATTTCCTTTAGCACCATCTGTACCTGATAGAGCAGATCCAGAAGTAAGCCGTCTGGCGCGACAGTTATTGGGAGACTAGAGCAGACCCAGAAGTTCTGACTGAACACACATTTAAGCGCCCCCAGGACGGTTAGTTTACTTTGTGCTGTTGTAATTTCTGCTATGGAATCCTGCGATTTCGCGGGGGCAGTTCCCCCCCATTGTAAATAGTTGGCAAAGCAGTTCAAGAAATGTTCTCAGGGCCTATGCGCCCACGGAGGAGGAGCGGCCGCTGCTGGCGGTCACTGAGGAGGAGCGGCCGCTGCTGGCGCCCACGGAGGAGGAGCGGCCGCTGCTGGCGCCCACGGAGGAGGAGCGGCCGCTGCTGGCGGTCACGGAGGAGGAGCGGCCGCTGCTGGCGCCCACGGAGGAGGAGCGGCCGCTGCTGGCGCCCACGGAGGAGGAGCGGTCGCTGCTGGCGCCCACGGAGGAGGAGCGGTCGCTGCTGGCGCCCACGGAGGAGGAGCGGTCGCTGCTGGCGCCCACGGAGGAGGAGCGGTCGCTGCTGGCGCCCACGGAGGAGGAGCGGTCGCTGCTGGCGCCCACGGAGGAGGAGCGGTCGCTGCTGGCGCCCACGGAGGAGGAGCGGCCCCTGCTGGCGCCCACGGAGGAGGAGCGGCCGCTGCTGGCGCCCACGGAGGAGGAGCGGCTGCTGCTGGCGGTCACGGAGGAGCAGAGTAGTAACTAAACAGCTTGTTATGAACATTAGATTTTTAAATGGAAAATGTACAAATTTACCACACTATAAGCATTTAAAACCCATGAATTACAGAATATATATATTAAAAAAATTACCAATCACAAGTGGGGTGCCGCCCCTAACGCCCTAATCAACGGGTTGACCGGTGAAAAAACATACTCAGACCAAAGAAAAGTAAAATATATCATCTAGGCAGTGGAGATAAAATGTGTTTCATGGAAATATGAACAAAGGCGATGTTTCACTTTTTCTAATGTTGGGGTCACTCTAAGAAAAGTCAACAAATTTCAAGTTTAGAAAATATAGTTTAGGGGGTTTTCTCTGCTGTTAAACATAGTGTCTGGTCATTTTTTGACCCTCCTTTGGCAGCAATAACCTCAACTTAACATTTTCTGTAGTTGCGGATCAGACCTGCACAACGGTCAGGAGGAATTTTGGACCATTCCTCTTTACAAAACTGTTTCAGTTCAGCAATATTCTTGGGATGTCTGGTGTGAACTGCTCTCTTGAGGTCATGCCACAGCATCTCAAATCGGGTTGAGGTCAGGACTCTGACTGGGCCACTCCAGAAGGTGTATTTTCTTCTGTTGAAGCCATTCTATTGTTGAGTTACTTCTGTGTTTTGGGTCGCTGTCATGTTGCATCACCCAGCTTCAATTGGCAGAAAGATAGCCTTACATTCTCCTGCAAAATGTATTGATAAACTTGGGAATTCATTTTTCCGTCAATGACAGCAAGCTGTCCAGGCCCTGAGGCAGCAAAGCAGCCCCAAACCATGATGCTCCCTCCTCCATACTTTACATTGAGGATGAGGTTTTGATGTTGGTGTGCTGTGCCTTTTTTTCTCCACACAGTGTTGTGTGATCCTTCCAAACAACTCAACTGTAGTTTAATCTGTCCACTGAATATTTTGCCAGTAGCGCTGTGGAACATCCAGGTGCACTTTTGCAAACTTCAGACGTGTAACAATGTTTTTTTGGACAGCAGTGACATCTCCGTGGTGTCCTCCCATGAACACCATTCTTGTTCAGTGTTTTACATATCATAGACTCGTCAACAGAGATGTTAGCATGTTCCAGAGATTTCTATAAGTCTTCAGCTGACACTCTAGGATTCTTCTTAACCTCATTGAGCATTCTGCGCTGTGCTCTCGCAGTCGTCTTTGCAGGACGGCCACTCCTAGAGAGAGTAGCAACAGTGTGGAACCTTCTCCGTTTATAGACAATTTGTCTTTTCGTAGACTGATGAACGTCAAGGCTTTTAGAGATACGTTATAACCCTATCCAGCTTTATGCAAGTCAACAATTCTTAATCTTAGATCATCTGAGATCTCTTTTGTTTGAGGCATGGTTCACATCAGGCAATGAATGCTTCTTGTGAATAGCAAACTCAAATTTTGTGAGTTTTTTTTATATTGCAGGGCAGCTCTAACCAACATCTCCAACCTCTTCTTATGAATTGGACTCCAGGTTAGCTGACTCCTGACTCCAATGAGCTTTTGGAGAAATCATTAGACTTGGGGTTCACATACTTTGTCCAACCTACACTGTGAATGTTTAAATGATGTATTCAATATAGAAAAGAACAATTCTAATAATTAGTGTTATTAGTTGAAGCACACTATGTTTGTCTATTGTTGTGACTTAAATTAAAGATCAGATCAAATTTGATGACCAATTTATTCAGAGATCCAGGTATTTCCAAAGGGTTCAATACTTTTTCTTGCCACTGTAGATACTGTACATATTAGACACATCGTTCTTGTATCTGGTGTTTGATGTTCAGTTTTAATTGAAGCAACGTCTGAGTCTTTGTTTTTGTCTGATGATGTTCCTTCTCATCTTCCACAG